>NW_027192572.1:227417-406682 GCF_042370625.1 Thermothelomyces heterothallicus | reverse complement strand
GGGGCGCTCCGGCTGAATCATCATCCGGGTTACACAGTAAGGTATCTACCTTTACTTAGCCCAGTGCCTGACTTGCATCGTGCCTGTTTTCTCCTCTTGTCCCATCAGGAAGCTGCCAAAGTTGCGGAATTGTGGAAGTTCAAACCATCCAGAAACATACGATGCTGTCGAGCGGGTTCTGGAAGCGGCGGTCGCTGCGGGTGCCCGACAACCAGCGGACCAAGGCGGCCGAGTTGACGCTACGCGAGTCGCTATATCCGCTAAGCCTCGTCACCATTCTGTTCTTCCTCTGGGGCTTCAGCTACGGCCTCCTCGACACGCTCAACAAGCACTTCCAGAACACCCTCGGCATCACCAAGACGCGCTCGTCCGGGCTGCAGGCCGCCTATTTTGGGTAAGTAGCGGGATCTCAAGATTTGGCTACGGTTACTAGGTATTCTTTCGGACCCAAGAGAACGACTAACGACTCTTTTTGCCAGGGCGTACCCGCTAGCTTCTCTTGGCCACGCGGCATGGATTCTGAGGCACTATGGCTACCGCGCCGTCTTCATCTGGGGCTTGTTCCTGTACGGCCTCGGCGCCCTGCTCGCCATCCCCTCCATCATGCACCATTCGTTCGCCGGCTTCTGCGTCTGCATCTTCATCATCGGCAACGGCCTAGGCTCGCTCGAAACGGCCGCCAACCCGTATATCACAGGTTCGTCCTCGTTTTCTTCCCTCTTCTTCACTCGAGAAGACGTCTCGGCGCTGACGCGTGAGGTCCGATTTACCGCTTCCTCCCAATAACAGTCTGCGGCCCGCCCAAGTTCTCCGAGATCCGAATCAACGTCGCCCAAGCCTTCAATGGCATTGGCACCGTCGTGGCCCCGGTCCTGGGCTCGTACGTCTTCTTCACTTTTGACGACCAGACGGCCCTGCGCAACGTGCAGTGGGTGTATCTGGCCATCGCCTGCTTCGTCTTTCTGCTGGCCGGTGTCTTCTTCCTCTCCGTCATCCCCGAGATTACCGACGCCGACATGGCCTTCCAGGCGGCCGAGACGCACGCCGGCGCCGACGACCGGCCCTTCCACACCCAGTACCGTCTCTTCCACGCCGCCTTCGCTCAGTTCTGCTACACGGGCGCCCAGGTCGCCATCGCGGGCTACTTTATCAACTACGCGACCGAGACGCGGCCCAACACGGACTCGGCGCTCGGCAGCAAGTTCCTGGCGGGGTCCCAGGCCGGATTCGCCGTCGGCCGCTTCGGCGGCGCCGCCATGATGCAGCTCATCAAGCCGCGCAAGGTGTTCGGCCTGTTCATGACCATGTGCATCGTCTTCTCGGCGCCCGCCATCACCCAGCGGGGGAACGTGGGCCTGAGCATGCTCTACCTCGTCATGTTCTTCGAGTCCATCTGCTTCCCCACCATCATAGCGCTGGGCATGCGCGGCCTCGGCCGCCACACCAAGCGCGGCTCCGGCTGGATCGTCGCCGGCGTGCTCGGCGGCGCCTGCGTGCCCCCGCTCATGGGCGCCGCCGCCGACGCCCGCGGCACCGGCTTCTCCATGCTCGTGCCCCTCTGCTTCTTCGTCGCCGCCTGGAGCTATGCCCTGGCTGTCAACTTTGCACCCCCCTACCGCAGCGTCGTAGACGCCTTCTCTACCACCGAGGTCGGCCTCAGGGAGAAGAAGCGCGAGGACGTCGGGGCGGAGAAGGGGGGAGAAGCAGGGGGCAAAGGAGGGGTAACCGGGCCGGAGGACGCCAGTGGGGACAAGCCGGATGTGGTGAACTCGGAGAAGGTCTGATAGAGTATCCATCTAGAGAAGAAGGTAGAGACTGGGGGGCTACTCTCCCAAAGGGAAGAGAGGGCCATGGTTTTGATAACGGCATATAACGAACACCCGGATGAACAGGACCAGACATTGAAAGTAACCTGAGAGCCTTTTCAATTGTGTCGGTCCTAGTACTACGACGCTATGGTATCCGTAGTACCACGCCTCTCAGAACCGGATGATGGGTTTGATAACCTGGGTGTGTTAGCAGTCGAGTGGACACGGGGCTACAAGCAAGCTTCTCTCTCTTACCGTTCCGTCCTTCATGTCCGAGATGGCCTTTTTGAGATCAGCCACAGGATATACCTTACTGATCCTCTCCACCGGAAACTTCCCTCGCTTATGGAGGTCAATAAGTTCGGGAATGAACTGTTGACCGTTAGACGAGTCCGACGAGGGCTGTTTTTGGGTGGCGGTGGGGAAGAAGGGAAAACTGGGCGGCGGGGATAATTATATTATCAAACCTTCGGGGGATGCGAATCTCCTTCGGCAACGCCGATCCACGTCTTCTTGTTGGCGAAGAAGGCCCCGACGTCCACACTGATCCTTGCTTCCATGGGCGTAGCGCCGATCGATGCCGCGGTCCCGCCGTACGCCAGGCAGTCCAGCATCTTCTCGACAACCGACGGCACGCCCGTGGTATCGATGGCAAAGTCCACCCCCCTCCCGCCGGTCAGGCGTCGGATCTCGTCCACGACTGTGCCCTGTTGGAGCGCGGCGGTGTTGATGGCGTGGGTCGCCCCCATCTCTTTGGCCAGCTCCAGTTTCCGCTCCACAAGGTCGACGGCGATGACCTGCTTGACCGAGACGGCCGCGGCAGCCATGATTGCGGCGAACCCGACACTCCCCGCGCCGAATACGGCCACCGTCTGCTCCGGCCGCGGCCGCATAATGTTGAGGATGGTGCCCGCCCCGGTCTGGTAGCCGCAGCCCATGGGCGCATAGAGGGCCAGGGTATCCTCCTCCTCCTCCTCCTCCTTCTCTTCTTCTTCTCCCTTCGGGAACGGATACCGGACGACGCAGTGCTCGTGGACGGCCGAAAAGCGCGAGAAGGAGGACTGCCCGAAGAACTGGCTCCGCACCGGCCGGCCGTCGCCCCGCAGCGCCGCCGGCGTGGTCCCGTCGGGCCGCCGGAGCCCCGTCAAGTTGAGCTGCGCAAAGTCGGCGCACCCGCTGAACTGCTCCTCCCGGCAAGGCGTGCAGTCGCCGCAGGCGGTGAAGGAGAGAAGAACGCGGTCCCCGACGCGCAGCGTCTTGTCCTTGACCTCCGAGCCGATCGCCCGGATGATGCCCGCCCCCTCGTGCCCGGGAATCGCGGGGAACTCGACGAGCGGCCCGGCGGCGCCCGACTGGAGCCAGAAGTCCTGCAAGTGAGATGGGCTGGTTAGCTGTTTTCTAATAATCTGTATTCTTTTTTTGTTTCCGTTTTGCCCTTTTGCCCTCTTTCAGGGTTAATAATTAAAAAAGCGTATTTCCCCCCCTTTTCCTGTTCTCTTCTTTCATCGAGAGGAACACGTACTGTGTGGCAGATGCCCGAGTACTTAATCTCCACCAGCAGCTCGTCCGGCCGCAGATCCTGGATCACGATTGGCGTCATGGCGAAGTCGCCCCCCGGTGCATGCACCACGAGAGCTTCCGTCTCGAGCGGTAGTTGCATCTTGAGTGTGCTTTGCCCCGTATCAGGACCGCGCGTAGAAGAAGAAGAGCTGGGGAGGAAAGCAGATCCCAGATAAGGCATTCATCAAGTCTCAGTTTGCTTTTAAGCAAAAGCATGGGGAGAGATCTCCACTTCGGTTACGAACTCGAACATCCCCGAGCTGGAAGTCATTCTCCGTCCGTGTTAGTTCAAAAAGCAACACTCTCCTCACCCCAGCCCATGTCCCCCTTGCCCCAAGTCTTGGCTTTCCGCACTTAGCCTGTAATTATTATATAGCAGGCTACTTTACCCCTTTCAGTCACACGGTTGCGCTGTTTAAGCCGACGTTCAGAACTTAATTACACTGCTAATTACCCCACAATCATCATACGAGTATAGTTTTCCGAAACTCCTAAACGGAGGCAGTCACAGATAGCTATGCTATATTATTAGCAACTTGAGACAATGGGCGAATTGGCTATTCACTTTTCGATTCCGATACCATGTGGCCGCCCTCAGCGGAAAGTTCTTGCCCCCCTATATGCTTGTGAATGAGCAACGGATGCTGTATTATTCAGTGGCTGCATAAGTAATTTTGCCATACGACGATGGCAACTGACCTTGTCAAGCTGCAAGGGTACTAGAATTTTGGTAATAAGCTCCCGAGAGATTGTAATGAATCCTTTTGCTTCCCGCCGGCGCTTGTTTTCATGAAGAAATATTAATTAATTGCATTATAATCGCTCCGTTATAACACGGATGGTGGTTTTGATTTCCGTTTGTCAACCCTATTTGCAAGAGCCTCAAGGCAACTGCGCCTCCTCTCTCATCTTGGAAACACCTAAAGAAGGCCTTTTCAGACCCTTCAATTGATCCTAGTAGGCAGTCTTATGATCTATCTACCCCTATCAAACGTGCCCATGATTCGGCACGCATTTCCACCAACGTCAACTCACTCCAAGGTACAATATCTGGAGTGAGGATAATAGGCCCAGCTTACCATCGCAAGGGCGGCGACAGTGGTCGAACATTGGTTAATTACCCCCAAAGCTGTGTGCTGAAGCAGCGAAAGAAGCCACGAGTGAATTTGTAATAGCTGGGCAAGTGAATAGCCAACATCGCCATATGTTGTGATCTAATATGCGTCCAATAGTTCAGCACATCGCCGAGTGAACTCGTTATAGGAAAGTATCTACTCAGGGCGGAAGTCCGGGGGAGAGACGATCAGCCGCTACAATGGGAATCGACGTCCATTCCTGTGTTTTTATCAGACGTTGAGGGCCTCCAAACGTACCACAGTGGGCCCGGTGCGACCCAAACAAGGGGACGGTAATATACTCGTGGCGGTGGTGGCGAGCCTTCTTGCCTTAATACCGACAGAATGGCCACACTTAATATTTGGGGTGACTCTAGCAATCACTTGTTTGTTTGTGACAGCCGAGATAGAGATTCATTCATCCCCTGTGTGTGATGCTGGGGTAGTCGAAAGAGACGGGAAAGAACAAACAGAACTGAGAAAGAACTAGAGAGCAATGAAATGAAACCCGAGTAGCGTCCCACATTCAGTACCGGCAACTCCGGGTAGGAGATATTCACGACTGATCCCTTACCTCTACTGAGATCAGCCACAAGCAACCACCCAACACTGCTAGAAAAGATAATAATCCCTTATATCCCGCCTTTTATACCATTCCACCCCATCCTTAATTAGAGCCTCAACTCGCCCATGACCTCACGGTAGCCCTCCAGCACCCGCTTGCCCCGCTCGGCACTGCGGACGCGGATGCTGAGCTGGTACGGCCTGGGTTCCAGGATGACGTGGCTGTTGGTCGCCTGGCTGTCGATGGGCACGGGTTCGCCCGTGCGCGGGCAGGCCTCGGGGCGGAGGTCAAAGGCCCACAGGACGGCGGCGGCGAAGACGAAGGTCTCGTCGTCGACCAGGTGCTGGCCCAGGCAGGTGCGGCGGCCCCAGCCGAACGTGTGCATCGCCTGCCCCTCGCGGAAGTTGGGGTACCGCGTCAGCGGCTCCTGGTACGTCGGCCACCCGGGCTCTAGCCAGCGCTCTGGCCGGAAGCTGTCCCCGTCCGGATACCGGCTCGGCACGCGGTTGAGGGCCCTGATTCATAAGAGGAAAGAGAATTAGTCGGAAGATTTTTTTTTCTCTTTCACCCCCTTTTCCACAATGGGAAGGGGTGGGGCGGGGAAGAGGGATTGTAAAGAAGGAGAGAGAGGAAAGGGTATCGTTTCTGTCTCGAATGGTAGTATAGGTCCGGACTCCTTACCATTCGCAGGCGAGGACAACGGTCCCCTTCTTGATCTTTACCCCCCTGTACTCGTCGTCGCGCTCTGCTTGATGAGGGACACCTGGCAAGAATATAACTGTCAGTGGTTATCATTTCTCCCCCCGTTTCCCCCTTTCAGTTCTCATCATTGATTCCGGGAGAGATGGGAAACAGAGTCGATACAACTCATTAAGAAGAAGATACTCACCCAAGGGCACACTCGACCTCCACCGGACCGTCTCTTTCATGCACGCCCGGACCGTCGGCAGATCGGCAAAGTCCTGCATCGTCGGCATGCGGTCGCCGCAGACGCGGTCGATCTCGGCCTGCGCCTTGATTTGCCAGTCCGGATGCAGGGCCATGGCCATGAGGAAGAACTTCAGGGGCCCGCTGATGGTAATGACCCCGACGAGGTTGAGGAAGCCGATCATGCAGCTCGCAAACACCTCCTGGTCCTCGGTCTGGTCGAGGTCGCCGTTCCCCTCCCTCCCGACCTGCTCAAAGTAGCGGTACGCCCACGTGTCGCCGGGCAGGTCGCCCCTCCGCATGCGGTCCTTGGCCAGGCGGAAGTTGCTGAGCCACCAGGCGCGCTGCTCGCGCTCGCGGCGGATCTCGAAACGGTACCATGGGTTGGCGAAGGCGGGCAGGTGCCACAGGGGCGTGGCCGTGTTGGTGATGGGGCCCGACACGCTCATGCAGCGCAGCGTCGTGTCGGCGCTCTCGCCGTTGGCACGCCCCTGCGTCGCGTCGTCCCAGGCCAGCCGCGACATGACGCGCCCGCAGTACTCGCGCGTGTAGTCGAGGAACCGCGCCGGGTCCAGCAGCAGCAGGCCCAAATACCGCCTCGTCTCGCGCTCCACGTGCCCGTAGAAGTGGTGCTTGTACGCCTCGGCCATGGCCGCGTGCACCCATTTGCGCTGTGCCTTCCAGATGTCTTTGGTTTGTGAAACACAAAATGGGACGAGTGTGTTGTCAGCAATGAAGCGGGCCGTATATTTTTTTTTTTTTTTTTTTTTTTTTTGTTTGGGGGGGGGGGGTTGGTTGGGACAGACGGAGAAGAGGGGAATACGTACCATGGCGGTCCATCAAGGCGGAATACGCGGGACCGTCCTTGTGCCTGATGAGCGAGCGGATCTGCGGCCGGCCCGAGTAGATGTGGCCCCTCTTCACCAGCAGCTCCTCGGCAATCTTCTCGTCCGAGACGATGACGAACCGTTGATCCAGTGCCCGGGTGTAGTAGATCGGCCCGTACATGTCGGCCCATTCCTTGAACTTCAGCCAGAGCGAGAATCGCGGCAGGTCATGTACGCGACCCAGGATGGGGAACTGCCGCGGTCCGGGGAATCGAGCCTTGGTTCCGGGATTCTTTCTCCACGACATGAGCTTCTTGACGGCCGAGAATAGAAGGCTCGGGACAGCCAGGTATAGCAGAATCAATGCAAGTCCCTCCATCGTGATGGCCCGGGAGAAGAAAGACGGCGGAAGGGTCGACAGACTTGGCACCTTTAGTCCGTAAGAGACCGGGGGAAAGAAGTGTTCTGAGGAAGGCCTTGAGGGTCCTATTGAATCCCCTCGCTCGCGTTCTGCTATGGGCTCAGTAGGGTGCAAAGAGAGACATTCGAGATATTCCACATCAGCTGGCCCTGTCCTGGCGTGGTTTATACCAGTCTGATAAGGTCGCTCCTTCCAGGATCCGGAGGCGGCCAGGCTTGCGGCATGTGATATGTTCACCGGAGGAGGAGGAGGAGGAGGCTCGTTACCCGGGACCATGTTGTACGTGGTTTGATATTCATGAGGGAGGCCACATATCTTAGGCTCGGGCTGACGGACAACCATGACGCTGGCGGCGGTCTTGTTAACCAGGACTAGCGTGGAGAGAGTCCGAAGTGTTTCGCGCCGCTCCGTCCCCAAGTCGGCGGCTGAGGAACATCAGAGTGGGGACGAGGATGCTATACGTGTCAATTTGCAGCTGAAAGCGGCATTTGACATGCCTACACGAGCAGCACTGCATGCCGGTTCCGATTTGCTCACGAACGGATGAGATGAATGATATGAGACGGACTGCTGCGGCGCCTAAGTAGGTTTCTGTGAGGCATACCCCGGATTAAAATTCGACCTTTGACGATCTGCTCAGGTGTCCGTGACCGCTCTGATGATCTGAGCCTAGAAGGATGTCAGCTTCGATATGCCGTGTTCCCCCCCTCCACATTTAGCGTGCGGGAAATCCGGGCCCAAAGTTCTTGCTCGATGGCAACCAAGAGCTCGCATTTACCAGGCATAAGCAGCCTATACTAAGAACTTCCATCCCTCCCGAAGGAAGAACCGGGGTCGTGGGAGGGTGGTCTTCGTGGGTGGCCCCCCCCCCCAAAAGAAAAACAACAACAACAACAACAACAACAACAACAACAACACGGCAAGACTGCTCCGCTCCGTGAAAGCTTCCCTCATTTCCCTTAGGAGACGGGACAGCCCTCGTAGAACAAAGACGCAGGCTTTGCAGAAGTGCCGGTTTCAGTCAGCCGTGGCCAAGCCGACATACAGCGAGTATAAGGCTAGTCGGGGATTGAGTATTGGATTGGGGCCGCAGCGGCCCTGAAAGCTGCGATAGTCGGGCTGGCGGGCGCAACCGGCGCCGAACTAGCTGAATGGGTATGTGCATTCCCAGATACAGACAGGGATAGGATTAGAGTGACTCTTCTACAGAGACGAGAGAGTTTCACAACATTAAAAAGGCCGATGTGGAAGATTTTGCGGATGATGGGTTGGGGATGTCCGAACCGCTTTTGCGAAGTAATGCGCGACCGAAACGCCATACCGGCACAAACGCGACTAATGTGTAATTACGTTCGTAATTAAGTAATGGAACTCGGGCGGTCGGGTCGTTGAAGCAGGCATGAGTGTCGCAACTACTGCGCTGGGACGAAAAAAGCTCTGCAAACGTGTTACAGCTTGCAGGTCGCATCCCAGGGAAGGCTCCCCGCTGGAGACGAAAATAGTCCCCAAAGTTGGCCCCAGTCTCGGAATAGTAAATGCAATAGGTCCGGTGCCGAAGGCAGACGAATACCGACGATTGATTGCGGCACGCAGTGCTGTCGGCTTGACAGATCGGCATCGATGTCTTGCCACAAATCCGGGGGTGAGGGGACGAGCGGCGAGTTTGTGACAGGTGTTGCATTGTGAGACCATGCATAATTATGACCTGACTGCTGTCCAGTCACCCGGGACAATGATGCAGAGCATGAGCTCCGGCGCCGGGGTTCAAGCAAAGCTTGTGCGTCCCGTTTCTGGTTACGCAGCGCTTGCAGTCTCATCCAGGCGTCTAAACCGAGGGCAGCGCTGAAAGTTGGAAAAGGTAAAAAGACGGTCACATTTGGCGGTTGGTGTCCTTACCATCATCCACTGGAACAGAAAAGGGCTTGATATAGGAACGAATCCCAGTATGCTCAGAGGCATGCGCGCACCATGCTCCGTGGCAGTCTTGGGCAGAAATGGTGTCCCGCCAGATTCCGCCATCAGAACGACTGTCTCGTCCTGAATAGAGGCGGACGACTCAGCAACCGCGTTGTTGAACCGGCAGCGACGAACGAGCCGCTGGGTGATGTTCAATAATACCCTTGGACATACAAACTGAAGCATTGTACTGTGTTGCCCTGGGAGGTTGAAGCTGATTAGCAGAATTCAGCCATAAAGTCGAGTGAGAATCGTCCGCGCCCCGACATCTTGGAGGCGTTTGTGAAACAAGAATAGGCCGTTGAGATAGGGGTTCATCTGTGCTACCGACTAGGAGTGTCAACAGACCAACGAATCAAACGCACAGGATACTGAGTTAAGGCTGTGCAGTCACGGAAATTGAACTGTAGCCGTCCTAAATGGCGGAATGCATGGTGGTAGCACCACAGTAACTATGTGAGAAGTCGGCACTGAAAGAAGCAATGAGAGCCGAGAGCACCTCCAACAACAATGGCCACTCAAATAAGGAAACTTGGTGCTCGCAAGAGGCGACGTCTCACGGCTTGAACGAGATTGCACTGTCGTCAGTGTCGGGGATCTCCTTGAATCCCCTTCGGAAGCAGAATCCTTCGCGAGCATCTGCTAAAGCGACTGGACAACGACGCGTAGATGGCATTGGCCCATTTCGAAAGAGAGGCCAATAGACCTAGTTGAAACAGCGAATATGCGGACGCGCTCGTTGAACTTTCTTGGGGGCCAAAGCTAAGCCGGAACATAATTAGTGTAAGATGGCCCACGGTGGATAGACCACGAACAAGACTGGCTGCACAAAATCTAGCTGATGACGATAAGTAGAGATGGGAGGAATCAGCTGAAAATTATCAGCATTTTGTGCGGCGTTGAAGCGGGAGGTTCGTCTCCCATTTATCTCTATCCAGGCTAGCCCTTCTCGTTGATGCTGCCCTGGTCGATTTTAAGCCTGAGAACGGCTGCTGTGCTTCAAAATAGAGTCGTTCGCACACTAGAGCAAGAAGACGCCTTCAGAAGTCAGTGTGATTGTTGGGACCGCGTGTAGCCAGATTACTGGGGAAGTTCTAGAAAATTGCATATACGAAGCGTCTGTTGATGAATTGACTTTACAAGTTCCAATTCGCACTGGTTGGAAAACCTGAAGGCCAAAGACGATATTAACAGGAAACCAGGTGAAATGGGCAGCTTCATTCAGCCTTGGATATAAGGCTGTCAACCCAAGTGTGGCTGCATGTGGGGTTTGACTTGGTTGCGCAAGCGTTGCCTGGGCCCTGCGCCCGAACTACCCCGCCAAACACTCATCCATCAACCCCCTCCCCAAAAGTTCAGGGGGCCAGCCCAATGACATCAGCTGCTACAGCTGAGCGCCCAGGGCCCAGAAAAAGGCTTTCCTTTGCGAAACCGAAGCCATTCCCAGGAGCTCTCTGCAGCGCGGAGTCGCAGCATACTGAAAATGACTGCGTGAGTAGCCGACGAACGTTGGCCCGACAAAGATTCTTCGATCTGACCTTTCACGATGATGGCTGCAGCTCCAACATCCTGTCGATTCCTTTCCGGAAGTCGACCCAGATTTCGCTCGCCCCCTCGATCCGCCAGTACATCTCGAAAAAGTATGATCAGCACCCGGACATGTTCCGCCATGACCTCGAAACCATCGACGCCTTGCGCCGGGACGCCGTCAACTCGCGCGACGCCCACCCCAGTGGCATCAAGAGGCTCCAAACATACGCGGGACAACTGGTGTGGATGAGCGGGAAATTCCCGATCGATGTATATTCCCCTCTCCTTCCCATGCTGCCCGGCCCGGCCCCTCTTCACGAACCGCACACTGACACCAGTACTTGCTGCACAGATTGGCGTCGACTTCACCTGGTATCCCGCGCTCGGTTACCACACCGAACACCCCCTCGTGCAGAATAACCTCAAGTATGAGCTCATGAATATTCTCTTCAACCTCGCCGCGCTATACTCGCAGCTAGCCGTGGCCTCCAATCGGAGCAACACCGAGGGACTCAAAACCGCCGCGAGCTACTTTTCGCAAGCGGCAGGGGTTCTCAACCACATGAAGACCGAGATTCTTCCCGAGCTACGGATGCCCAACCCTCCTGACGACATGGATGAGGCAACTTTGGAGTCTCTGATTCAGTTGTTCTTGGCCCAGAGCCAGGAGTGCTTCTGGCAGAAGGCCGTGATGGACGGGTACAAGGACGCCTCCATCGCCAAGCTGGCGGCGCGCGTCTCGGATCTCTACAACCTGGCAGGCGATGCGGCGATGCGTAGCGAGGCCATCAGCTCGGCTTGGATCCACCACATGAGCGCGAAGCATCACCACTTTGCCGCCGCCGCGCAGTACCGTGCCGCCTGCGATTGTCTGGAGAAGAAACGGTACGGCGAGGAGGTGGCCCGGCTGGCCGATGCCATCGCCTGCGTCAACGAGGGCCTGAGGGAGTGCAAGGGAGGCTACATTAACAAGGCCGTCGTGGAAGACCTCCAGGGTCTCAAGAAACGGTTGGAGAACGACTTGAAACGGGCCGAGAAGGACAACGACGTTATCTACCTCCGTAGGTTTCTTTCTTTTTCGTGTGATTTTTTTCCCTTCCCTCCATGAAACAGCACTAACTGCCGGTAGAGGTTGTTCCGCCAAAACCGGAGCTGAAGATTCTCGAGCGTGCCAACATGGCTGTTGCACGAGTTCCGCCTCAGGTCGCCAACCCTTATGAGTATCTGGGAGACCACGCCGAGTTTGGGCCCGCCCTTTTCACCAAGCTTGTCCCATTTTCTGTCCATGTCGCCGTTTCGATATATGACGAGCGGCGGGACCGCCTGGTTAACAACAATATTGTCGCCGAGCTCGAGTCAATGACGGACAAACTCCATGAAATCCTCTCCAGCCTGAATCTGCCCGGTTCACTGCAGGCGCTTGAAAAGCCTTTGGGTTTACCCGGCACGCTTGTCCAACACGCCGACGAGATTCGCCAAGCAGATGCCATCAACCGGCTCCAGCGTGGGCTCACGGATATTGAAAAGCTGTGCGCGAGCGACAAGATGATATTTGAAGAAGGAAAAGCGCTTCTGGCAGCCGAAGAAGAAGAAGACAAGAAGCTGCGGCTGAAACATGGTACCCAGCGCTGGACGAGGCCAGAATCTCGGCTAGATCCGAGTCGTGATGGCGGGGCCAGGTTGTGGAACCAAGCGGCCGAGATCGACGGTTACTTTGCATCCAGTACTTCTAGCGATGCAGTGGTGCGAGAGAAGTTTGCCGCCGTCAAGGATACGCTGGCCATCCTCGCCGGTCCTGATAGGGGGATCATGGACTACATCCCGAATAGCAGGAAAACCGATATTCCCGAGGCCCTCAAGCCAGCCATAGGAAGGCTGAGAGGAGTGTACAACGATATCTTACGCCTGGAGTCCCGAAGGAGAAAACGGGTCGAATCTCTCAGGGCCAGAAGCCGAGCTGATGACATCAAAACGGATATTCTTGAGGAAGCAGCGCGCCTGGAGCGTACATACCCAAACACCCCCATCGTGCCGGCGCATTTTGAAGATTTCTTCGACAAGCGCCTGGACCGCTTGTACGAGCCTGAGCTTGAGGTGGTAGAGAAGGAGCGTGCAGATCAGGAAAAATTAGTCGCAGACCTCCAGCGCGCCAACCGTGAATTCGAGGCGCAGAAGAGAAGCATAGGGGAGAAGGGGAATCATGAGAGGGAAAAAGCGCTACAGCGGCTCGACAGTGCGTACTACAAGTACAAGGAAATCGTCAGCAATGTCGAGGTTGGGAGGAAGTTCTATAACGATCTGAGTAGGATCGTGGAAGCATTCCGCAACCAGGCACGCCACTGGGTCAACGAGCGGAGGAAGGAGGCGCGCGCCCTGGAAGAGTAGGTCACCACCAGTACGTCAGCATGGCCCGATGGTGATAACTAACATATCCCAGTGAAATATCAATGCCACCGCTTGCATCCCTTTCGCTCGGCCCAGCGCAGTCGCCACAGTCCAATTCGTACCAGAGCCCGAATCCAGCCTCCTACTACACACAGACACAGCCCCCGGAACCGCGTCAAAATAGTGCCCACGCCCACCAGAGCCCGCCACCTGTAGAGGCGCAGATCCAAAGCTGGGCAGACAATGTCCAACAGCAACAACCTCGGCCAAAGCCACCCGTCGCTCCCGTGGCCGCAATGCAAGGTGCGTGGACGCCAGAAATGGGAATAAGATTCTCAGGGCCTCCCGCTGCTGGGGTGAGCAGCGCTCCGGCGGCTGGGAGGCAAGGTAGTGGAAACCCTCCAGTAAGAGGAACATGGGATCCGAATTCCGGGATTCGGTTTGGTTAGAAAGCCTAGGGCTTGAAATTATGGCGCGATGTCAAACACGGCTTGGTTATACTGCCGCAAACTGGGAGAAACGTGCCTGGTTATGCGACGCTCTGGTACCTAACTACACGACACAGACGTTCTGTCAAGACAACGCCTGCTATAGGCACTTGTGCGGGTGGTAATTATATTATGCTTCTATTTCAGCTCTCTATTTTTCGAAACGGACTCTCCCGTTCCATTCCCATCTCCCGTGCCGGTTTATCAACCTCAACATGTGGATAGAAAGCGATGATCATTCCCAGGCATTAATCGTCACGATCGGGAGGAGCGGCCCGGACTTGATACTAATGGTACAACCCCGAGCAAGCGCCCATGACATGACTCGATCCCCAACGCCGTCCCAAATTCCTTCCGTAGATCCTGCGACTTACACATTCCCGTGATCCAGCGCGCGGACGATGGCGTAGCTCGTCCCGGCAGCGAGCGCACCGACGATCAGGGTCTGTACGGAGCCCCAAAGGCCGGCCTTGCGGGTGCGGATGGCCAGCCAGTTCTTGAGGAAGCCGAAGATGAGCAGGATGACGACGGTGATGGCGACCGAGACGAGCAGGGCGCGGTCGGTGCGGCTCAGGAAGAAGTAGGGCAGCATCGGGATCAGGCCGCCGACGAAGTAACTCAGCCCCATGGTGGCGGCCGAGGCCCAGGCGCGGCCGACGTCGGGCTCGGGCAGGCGCAGCTCAAAGTCCATCATGAAGCGCACCCACCGGTCCTTGGAGGCCGTCAGCTCGGCCACCAGCGGGGCGGCGGCCTCGCGGCCGACGCCGTAGCGGGCGAGGATGTCGTAGATCTCGGCGCGCTCCACGGCCGGGCACGCGTCGACCTCGGCGGACTCGCGCTCCAGTTCGGCTTCCCTGCGGAGAGGAGGAAGTCAGGACTAATTTAATTCTTCGATTCTTAGGCTTTTCCCGGGGGGGGGAATGATAAATTAACGTACCAATGCTGCCGCTCGGTATCGGCCGCCAGGTAGGCGCCTAGGCCCATACTGATCATGCCGCTGCAGAGCTCGGCGAGGCCGCCCATGATGACGATCCTCGAGTCGCCGAGCGAGGACAGGCCGGCGGTCAGGGCGAAGGGCACCGTCAGGCCGTCCGAGAAGCCGATGATGACGTCGCGCATGATGCTGTCGTACTGGCCCATGTGTGCCTCGACGTGCGGCCGCTCCGGCTGCGGCGCGCTCGATGTCATACGGTTGACCATCTTGGGGCGGACCCGCGACGATGTCGACGGCGGCGGGCGCTCGGGCGAGCTGAGCCCGGCCGAGAGGAGCGGCGTCTCTTCGGAGGAGTGGGACATTTTTTTTTTCTTTGACTTTTTTTTGTCCCTGTTTTACGGTCAATTGGCCCAAGCACTTAGCTGTGCGACGGTGATTGAAAGTTTAGTGCTGAGGTTGTCGCGTCGATGAGTCTGGTGAGGTTAATTATGTGACCAGTCTCTTCAGTGCTCACGTTTGTATCGCCGCAGTTGCGGATTGTGAGCGAGAACGAGTTGTCTTCTTGGGGCATCGGGTATCAGAGGGTATTTCCTCGCTGCTTTGCAGTCTTGAACTTGCTCGGCGCTTACTTATCGGCGTCGACTAAGACGTTGCCGTAAAGGTGCCCACGATGGTTGTTGTTGCACGCATGGCGTGATATTCGAAGCTGGAAGTTGCACACGAGGTGGCGCTCCAAGTCACCCGCAAGGGTTAGGGGTTAGAGCCCCAGTCAGCAGAAGTATATGGAATGCTTGGGAAGAAAATGGTGCCTTTTCTTGGATGACGATTACGAACAGGCCGTGTAAGATCAGTGCCAAGTAATAGCTTCAATTGAATCTGCTAGATAAGCCTTGCCTTCATCTTGACATCGTGAACTATTCGGGGCAGCTCTTCCAAGCGTCATGGCTCGCTAATTACAAATACGTGCATGTAATTGGCCCATGTGGACTGTGCAACACGCAAGCGAAAGAAGTTCATCCCTCCCCTGCGGCCTCCCCTTCACACTGGAATCCCTCCTACGAATTCTTATCTGATTCTTGGGGACCGAATCAAGGATTAATTATACAAGACCGAATCTTTGCGAAAACATACTAGTTGCGCTGCTTTGGAATTTCCAATGTCCAATTGCGTTTGCTTTGATTGCTTTTTGACTCCAATCGAATAGCCATCCTGACCGAACTCGGTGGAGTCTGGCATGATGTGCCGAAAACGGCCATATCCATTGTTTCAACCCACGCTGGTTTTGTCTAACAAAGACGGCTCGATTCAAATCACAAAGAACCGGAACGTAGTACCACTGAGCTTCCACAAGAAGAGTTGAACATGACTCGCTACCCTCAAAGCGATTTACTTTGGTTTGCCCGATCTAGGAGTCTGAGCGGTGTGGACAGCGTACCAGTTAAAATGCTCGTCAATTCCCGAATAAGACGGCTCCTGTTGCGCATTGCTAGGAAACTCCGTTTCGTTAATACACAAGGCCGACTCGTCGCAAAGCACTAATTATCACACAGGTCATCAGCTGCATTGGTAGCCGTGGCCGCATAGCGGAGAATGAGGCAACATCAAGCCACTATCGTCTCCCTTTGAGCCGCAATTCAACCACCTGATAAACTTACCAAAAGAAGAAAACAGAAACCAGCAAACGTTCGAACGACCGGCCATTGATATCAACTATTGGCCGAGATCGAAACTGTCCAACCTCTTGACCTTTGGCAAAACGAAAATCTTCAGACTCCTTCCTCCCGTAAGCCTTGAGCGCCGAATTTAATTAATTATGGCAGGAGGAAAAGCGACCGATAAGAACGAGTCCATCCCCGTTGGGCGCGTGACAAGAGCTCGGGCGGCGCAAGTAGCCGGCGCTCAAACGAATGAGACAACTCTAATCGATGCTCTCGAGGAACGTGCTTCTATGCTGGGGGAGGCAGCGGTTCAAGGGGTAAAAGTCGGGAGAAAAGCGATCGCCGAGCCCGGGAATGGCACGGCCAGATACGAGACAACAACGCCCACTTCCAGCGGGAAGCGCAAGCGCGAATCTGTGCTGAACGACCCGTCGCCAAAACCGGGGACGACCTGTGTAAAACAAGGAACGAGGTTGAGAGTGTCGGACCGGCCACATGCTGCACAGCATGTCACGCGGAAGGAACTCTATGGAACTTCCGAGTCGTCGGTTGATTCAGCACCGGACCCTGAGCTTGCGAGAAGAGAGAAAGACCACAAGGGGGCCAATCTGACGACGGGAATAGGGAGGCGTAATGGTGGCGTCGTCTTTTGGCAGCATGTTCCGAGCCCGCGTCCTCGAGATACCGCATCCCTCTCTCCCTCAACGTCGCCCGCGAGGGGGGAAGAAGACCTCGGTGAAGATGGGGAAGCCGATCCCCACGACAAGGAAATGGACGAGGACTACATCCCAACCGGGCCTGGCCCCATGCCAAAGGTTCCCAAGCTCCTCAAAGGCTCCAAGAAACGGCCCAAAAACCGGCGCCCACCTCCAGTCGCCACAGACAAGGTCCCAGGTTTATTTACGCTCCTCGATCCCGCATTCGCAAATAGCTCTTACCATATCTCTCCAGGTTCGGAACCTGGGCCGGCTCAGCCGCCGCCGCCGCCGCCACCTCCAGCACCCGACCACACTCCCGAAGCCGGCCCCGGAATCTGGGACCTCGGCATCGACCCACCGCCGATATATTACAGCATCCGCAGGGCGCCCGCCCGCCCGGGAAATGTCTATTGCGAGGCGTGCTTCCGCGACGAAGTGGCGCGCTGGGTCCGGGTCCGCGACGGTGTCGTCCGCATCCTGCACCTGCTTGGCGGCGGGGCGGCGCTGCGGGAGTTGCGGAGGCTGTCCGGCGAGGCGGAGCAGGCCGAGCAGCACGCTACGGAGGCATATCTGGAAAAGCGGTCCGCGAGCCGGGCGAGATTGAGGAGCCCACCGCCCGCGGCATCCGGATGTCTACACAGTCACGGGCCGGGGTCCGAAGGCCGGGGAGGCGAGCATGGTGGAGACGGAAACGCCTGTGCGGCTGCCGGGGCCAGTGTGACGAGTGTGACGGCAAAGAAGATGATCATCATGGCACATTCCGGCCGCAGCTGGGAAGCACCGCATTTCAGCGAATATACCTCTGAGGTTGTCGGGATTGTACTCCTACGCATACTTGCTGAGAGGCCCACTGCTGGACTCGCGGAGACGCAGAAGGGTGAAGTGCATAAGCTGCTAGAGGATTTGCGACAGGAAGTCGGCATCGAGCCAAGATTCTTTGACGCTATGACTACGGCATGCAGAGGGATGCTTGTCCGGTGGAGAATGGCGGTAACCGTACCGGCCGACGAGGGTCAGCCGAGTGGTGTAGACGCGGCATCCAGATGGTGGTGGGAGTTCGACAACGCGTTGCAAGACGCCAGTGACAAGGCCCAACCGTCGAGGCATATGCCCTCGCTGTTCGCCAGCACTCTCGCCACAAAAGCTCGCGATGCGGCGATTGCTACGCTCACGGCCCGGGAGGCCGCCACAGCGCAGAACCAGATTATGGCGCTCGAGAACGATCTGCAACCGCCACCAAGCCTCGCTCAGATGGAGAGAATCCTCGGCATGAGCACACCCAGCAGCCTCTTCCTCCGATCGGTCAGCGCCAAGCTCGCCGCGGCTAAACGACGCCTCGAGCAGCAGCGCAGCGCCCCCTCTCAGGGAGCCGCCGCCGCCGCCGCTCCCGAGACAGGGAGCGGCTCAGGACTCCCGAGCGACGACGCTCTCCTCCTTCCCGCCAAGCGTCGCAAGCTCAGCAACGGCCATGCTCCGCCACCGCCGCGCGATCGGGAAGAGGCGGCATCCCTGGCCTGCATCTACTGCTCCGAATCGGACGCCTCGCGCCGCTACGCGGCCCGCCGCGCCTCCTCCTCCTCCTACGACGGCGACGCTGCGGAGCAAACCAGACCGTGGACCAAGTCCCTCCGATGGGCCTTCCCCGGTCTCAGCCCCGGCGCCGCGGCACGCGTGCGGCGGGCCGAGGACTGGTTCCGCCTCGTCGCGTCGTCGCGCCCGGTCGAGGTCGTCGAGATCTTCGGTTGGGGCCACCGCGGTGGTGAGGGTAGCGGCCCACGGCGGGGGGAGCAAGGGTGCTGTCTACAGCACCACGAGGTGGAGGATAAGAAAGGGGAGGAGGATGGGGAGAAGGAGGAAGGGGTGATCAAGTTCATGATGGACGTGAGCGGGGCCAGGACGAGGGTTGTGCTGGTGCGGATGAAGGCGGTTTTTGAGATCCTTCTTGGCGGGCGTGATGGCTCTTCTGGCGGCCTTGCTGGCGGGGGTGGTGGGAGAGGGAGCCGGGTGCGGTTTGCACCACCGCCTGTTCTCGTCTGTGACACCGGGGTGGTGGTAGAGGCTTGCAGGACTGTGGGGAGGTGGGAGAATTGGAGGGCAGGGGAACTGAAGGGATTCAGGCTGATTTAAAGCTCTGGTGTACGGATAGTGTGAGCTGAAAGCTCTAAATAATTACCGGATTTGTAGCGGTCGATCTCCAAGTTGTTATTGGTACACTGGGGGGTGGGCGTCGCTATGGTGAAAGTGCGTCGGTGGCAGGTATGACAGGGCACCCAGAGCTTGCAGATACTTTTGGCGGTTGGTTGTTGGCTGTTTGCCGTTTCAAGTAGAGTGAATGAGAGTGGTTCGAGCGTTCGAAAGCGTTCGATCCCATTGAAGACCGCAGAGGAGATAAGATATGAGTGGAAGTTGGGGCGCAACTTGCCGATTGCAGTGGATGGAACCTGCCGCCTCCACTTTTGACAAGCAGCAGCAGCAGTTGTTTTCTTGTCAGCAACATCCGGATCCGGTCACTGCGGGTATCAGCCCTTGCCTCATAACGTTATCACTCCTCATGATCTGTGTGAAGATCAACTCTCTCCCTAAATTGATCTATGTATAAGCTGTGCGCCCCGCCTCTTGCCTACTTGTACTTCTGCAAAGTACCGAGGCACCGATCGCTCTTTGCTTTGGTCCAACTTCGTTAGTGTACTATGTAATCCGTAGTGTATAGTACCCCTCCTAACGTTAACACTTGGCGAGCGGGAGCTATTCAATCCTTGGCGCTTGGCTTTTGTCTTCTTGGCATTAGTTAGTGGTTTGCTCTAGCACGGCAATCGTTCCCAGTCGATGAGACCGTTGCTACAAGGTCCTCGTATATAGGTACGCGTGCACTACAAGTGTATTAAGCTTCGCACTTTAACACCCCACGGACAGAGCAAGTAGCAATGTAATCCGTACAGAGGTGGAGGCAATCGCGGCAAGACCACCAGAAGTCAATATCGATCGTGGAGTGTGACCGAGCGAGGGATGAGCGGCCTTGAGGAAATTTTCTAATATATTTTTAAAGAACTGATTGGAGGCGGCCAACCCTTTCGCTTGCTATTACCTGCATCGAGGAGGCTGAAAGAAAGCGCACGGCAATATCATCCAAAAACCGTCCTTGCAGATCGCTCCGACCTTTAGTGTAATTAAGAGTAAAAACGCCTTGGAAGATCTGCATTCCTCAGCGGTCCGTGAATTACGCGAAGGCCCACTTTCACAAAGCCACTGGAGCACGGATTACAAGGGACAGCCCCAGTTGATCTGAAACCGGTACCGAAGGTTCGACCGAGCCCCGCCAATGACCTCATCGTCAATCCTCAAGGGTGAAGGGATGGGCTCTGGGCCCTAAATTACGAACCAGAGAGGTGGGTTTGGGCTAGTGTACTGTGGTAAGGATAGCGTACACGGAGCTAACCGGGCCCCATCGAAGAAGCTCGAGTCCGCCATCGCCAGCGATTGGTTTTGCAAAGGGAGATAAAAAAAAGTTACTGCGTACACGACACGAGAGAGGTGGAGGGTGGCTGGGCTTACTGTAGAAGAGTGATTCGTGGCCGTTTACGGGCCAATCCCCAACGACAAACTGGGATAATGTCGAAGATCATGCTAATCTCGGACGTAAGTTGTGGCATGCCTTGCCCCAGGGGGCGGTGCATATCCCGCCATCAGGCAAGAGGCAAGACGGGTGGCCACAGCGAACCGTGCAAACTCCTGTAGATTGTTTGTCTCGGTCGCAGGACCTCCGACGACTTGCCAAACGGAACTACTCGATTGGCACGCTCCTCCGTGATCACCGAGGCGGCTTACAGCATCTCACATCCTCTAGAGATGGGATCCTCAGGCTTCTTTCCCTTTGGTACCGTCGTTTCATATCGCCGTAATGATAACTCGAATTGGCTCGCACCGTATGAACCCACACCGTGGCGGCTCCACATCCATCGTCTCCTGGCGATGCTTCGTAAACATAGAAGGTTTGAGAAGTCGATTTTAGCAGTGGTGACTTCCATCCCCACCGTGTGTGGCCGCGTAATGTTGACCCGCTCGAACAACTGTGGAATCACGGCCCTCGTCGGCCAGCGAACCATGATATGGGCGTTGCAAGTCCCCTGAAGATCGCCGACTACTTGGTGCATCCTTGCTCTCCGGTTCGCCCCTTGCGATTCCTGAATCAGTCCTCAACATTGTAACACCCGCTCCCGTTGTGCCTTTTTGTGTCCCTGCGTCCTTTTACTCCTTGCGCTCGTTTCGTTTCTGTTTCTCTCGCCTCTCCTATCGCTCACTTACCCCGTTCCATCCCATCTTTTCGTTTCTGCGAGGTGGTTCTCTGCTATTTGGCGGTGAAAGAAATCTGACATCCCATTCCCGCCCGAGAACGAGGGAGCCTAATTAATAGAGATCTCTGCTGAGAACCCTTACCCTCTTTACGCCACTTGAGCGCGCTTGCCCTCGGCGGGGGCCGGCAAGCCGCGCCTTCCTGACAGACTGCTGAGCCGCCACGCCGTACTTCCAAAGCCGGAGGCGCGATTGCCAATTCCGCTTCTCTCGGCCGCCCCGCGATTCGAAGATCGCCCCTTTGGGCGATCTGGATTTCGACTCACCAGTAAGATCATCTGGGGCCGTATTAACAATAAGTAAAGCGCCATGATGGGGTTGGGCGTTGCGAAACACCGGAACCGCTGCTTCAGCATGCGGAATACCTTCACAAGAGCCGTCATCCTCACGATCGCCATGCTTGCGGTTGGTGGGGTAGTCCTCCGGTCAGAGGTGGATGTACAGTCAGCCATCGTCAAGACAGCTGCATCAGCCCGGGAGGCCATGTCGCTGCAAAAACCGTTGGGCCATCCCGAGTCCGCGGGCTGGGGTGGCCCCGTGGACCATCCGCCGAAGCAGGAGGAACAAGGCGAGAAGAAGGTTACAGCGGAGGATTCCAAGCCGACGCCGTCGAGCTCGTCGCGCGTCATGACTTGCGACTACGACATGGATCGCCTCCGGAGGTGGCAGCAACAATTTGGGCTCCAGGAGACGTTTGAATACACCAAGCGATACATCCAAGCTAGCCGCCAAGACATTCCGAGAAGGTCCATTACGCGGCTCCAGCAGGACTTCCTAGTCGACGCCGTCAAGGTGGTGGACGTGAACAAGAAGTACGAGGCCGAGACGTGCCCGGAGCCCCTCCTTGCGCCCGTCACCAAGTCTCCGTACCCCGCCACGGCCAACGCTTCCGACTTCATGTTTGGCGTCTCAACCACCTACCAGAGATTCACCGACCCCCGGACCAGCCCGATCAACGAGTGGTCGTACTGGCTTACGGACGGCAAGGGCAACTCCAACGGCGGGAAGCTCGTTCTGCTCCTGGTCGACGCCCAACCGGAGCAGCTTGAAGATGCGTACAACAAGCTCAGCTCCGTCGGCATCGACGTGGACGTGTATCACTCGAGCTCCAGCCTGATCATGGCGGTGCGCTATCTGGCTCTCGCGCCCACCCTCTACAACCACCCCGAACGGCCCCGCAGGAAGTGGTTGGTCATCTGCGACGACGACACCTTCTTCCCGTCGTTCCACGCGCTCGCCGACAGGTTCGCCCAGTACGACCACGAGAGGCCCATGTACATCGGCACTTTCTCCGAAGACGTCAATAACATTGAGCGCCACGGTCCGCAAGCATTTGGCGGCGCCGGTGTGTTCTTGAGCCGGCCCATGGCCAAGATCATCGCCGAGAACTTCGAGAACTGCAGCTCGGAGCAGAAGATCCAGGAGTCCAACACGGGCTGGGGCCCGCAGGGCGACATCATGCTGCGCAATTGCATCTACCAAAACTCCGAGGTCAAGCTCACGCTGCTCAACGACCTCTGGCAGCTCGACATCATGGGCGATCCGTCCGGCTTCTACGAGTCCGGCATTAAGCCCCTCTCGCTGCACCACTACCGCGGCGGCATCTGGCACCTCGCCCGCCCCTTCCAGTACACCAAGGTGGCGCACGCCTGCGGCGAGGACTGCACCTTCCAGCGCTTCCAGACGGCCGACGGCTTCATCATCTCCAACGGCTACAGCGTCGCCTACTACCCGCGCGGCATCGACTTCGACCTCAACCAGTTCGAGCGGACCTTCCGCGCGGCGCCCGAAGACAAGGGCTGGAACCTCGACTTCCGCATGGGGCCCCAGCGCCCGTCGCTGCACAACACGGGCCGCAAGATCGCCTGGGAGCTGCTCGAAGCCACCGTCAACCCGGACGGCAGCGTCAGCCAGGTCTACGTGGGTAAGCACAACGACTCGCGGTGGACGAACCCCGACGGGACACCAATGAACCATCGCGATGGCATCATTGAGATTGTGTGGCTGCCAGAGGCATGAAGCTTGTTTTCTCCCTTTTCCTTTATACTTCATGCTCTTCCATTCTATGTCGGTGGGGTTCACAAAGATGCCCTTCTCTGAGTTATTCTTTACAGTTTTGCTGCCGGTACGCTGGCCGACCCTAGGGAGGTACATACAAGAATATGAGGCGTTATGATGATGTATTTAAGTATGCGGGCGGGTCCAGGTCGGCGTTGCTGCAGGGTGCGGCGAAGAAATCGCTGGGATGTGTGGTTGGGTTTTGGCAAGGCCTTCCTATGTATTCATACCAGTTGGGAACGAACAGATGAAAAGACGTCTTTGATTGCCATGCGACCATGCCGAGGTTCAAGTAATTACCTTGAAGAGGTCTTAATTGCCCAACGTACTTGTAGGGCATAATCATTTCAATCACACCACTAATTAACGGCAATGTTTGTTGCTATAATTAATAAGAGAAATAATTATTGTTTTCTCAATGTCAAAAACAAGGCGGTCCTGTCGAATGGAAATGGAGAAGCATCAAATACGACTACTTAGTCGCTCTGAGTTTCCTAGATACTAATTACGCTGCGCTAGAAAACTTGCTAATCAAGGTTCTCGAAAATCACGTTGAAATAACTGAGCGGAATAGATAAGGAAGACATCTGAGTGGAAAACCAAACGCTCGACGAGGTCAGAGCTGTTGTTCCGCATCACCTCAAATGTGCAATACCTTCTCCTCCCCGTCAATGCAGCCCAGTCTTGCTATCGCTTGCAAAGTGTTTGTACCTCTCGTCCTCCTCGTACGCAGGCGGGAGGTCATCCTCGGCCGGCGGTTCCGAGTACGACGGCGGCGGCGGATAGGCTTCCTCTTCCTGCTGCGCACGCGCCGCCTCGGCAGCGGCTTCGGCAGCCTTTGCTGCCGCCGCGGATGAAGTGCCCACGTCCGGGGGAGGCGCGACGCCCGAGGAAGATCCGATTCCCAAATCCTTCATCCCCGCCGTGACACCGTACACGCCTTGCGCCGCGGTTGAGCCGGAAGCAGCAGCCGGGGGAGGCCCGGGAGGAGGCGGAGGGGGGACCCACGCGCTTGTCGGCGCCCCGCCCGTCCCAGGTGGAGCGCCAAACGCGGGACTGGGCCCGCCGTACCCCGGACTCACAGTTCCACTTTGTGCAGAATATGGTGGCGCCTGTTGGCCAGCTGCCTCTTGTTGTTGTTGTTGTTGACCATGGCCCTTCCACCCTTGCTCGGCACCCCTCAAGACGTCGTAGAGGATCTTCGCGCCGCCAGGCCGGGTCGACTGGGCCCCACCATGCTGCTGGTGGGCGAGATTCGCAAGGCTCCGGGCCGGCACCTCACCGCGCAGGATTCTGCCCACCGAAACGCCCTTGCCGTAAACTTCCGCGTTGGCCCTGTCGCGCGGGGCAATGATGGTACCGTCGATCTGCACGCCGGCGTAAAAGCCGCGGGACTTGATGTAGCTGTAGACGGGCTTCTTGAGCGCGTCGCGGAAGGGGCTAGGCCGGCGAGCCGGGTGCTTGCCTTTGCCGCCGTCGTCGTAGTCATCCTCGTCTAGATCCTCCGTCACCGGAGGGGTTTGGAAGTGCGTGTTATCGGCCGAGAGGGGCGATGGAGCGAGGGTGGCTGCCCCGGACGAGGGGTTGGCGCTGCCTTTGGCTTCTTTTCCTCGTTGTCGGTCGCCGCCAGCGGGTAAACCCCAATCCAAAGCGCCACCAGCGCCGAAGGGCCCGGCAGTAACGGCTAGGTCGGAGCCGAGGCTCACGCGTATCTTGATGAACATGTCGAGGGCCTCGCGCGTGTTGATCACGAGGACGCAGTCGTAAATGTCCACGCCCGCGACGAAACCGGCACCGATAGAGGTGATCTGGATGCCCGAGGGCGGCGACCAGCTGCCGTCGTCGAGACGCGCGATCAGGATGCCGCTGCCGCTGGAGCCGGTTGCTTGGAAGCCTAGGCGGACAGCGGTGAAAATTGCGAGGCCCTGGGCGCGGGCGATTACCTTGGAGGGAATGGTCAGGAGGGCGTGGGACTTCTTTGCTTTGCTCGAGGGTGACGCGGGCGGCTTGCTTGACGTCTGTTGAGGACCGGCTGTCTCGGCAGGAGTTGTCGCTGCCGGAGGGACGGAATCGTCGGTATAGATGCCCTCCTCTGGAAAAACAAAAGGTCAGTCGGCGGGCGGCGATGCATGGGTGGCTTTTCAACAGTGTTGCTTACTGCAAAAGCTCCTGAGAATCCTGGCCGCCTTCTCGCATTCCTTGTCTAGAGACTCTGGCATGAAGCCTTCGGATCCAAATTTGTTCGCAAGGGCGTTGACGGGGCCGGCAACCTTGCTGGTGATAGCATGGCCGAACGCGGAAAGCCTGTTCGACTTCTTCTTTGCTTCTCCCTCGCCTTCCTCAGCATGATGGCCATGGTCGTGACCCCATCTTGTAGGATGCTCGTCAACCGGGGATGCGTTGTAGATGTCTTCCTCTGCAGCTGCCGGTGGGGGGGCGAATTCGGGAACAGGGTAATCGGGAAGGGGAGTCTCGTCGGGGTGCTTCAGAGGGCTCGTTTGCGTGGCCTGTACCGGCGGCGGGCCTGGAGGCGGAGGCGGAAAATACTGCTGCTCGCCCGATTTCTTCTCGTTTGAGCTCATCTCGTCGGTTCAGAAGAGTAGCCGATGATTTGACTGTCGATGGGGTGATGGAGCACGGGAGCTGAGGCGTGGTGCAACACTGCAGCAGGAATGAAGGCGGGGGGGTCTCTGAGTGGTCTCTCTGCTCCTGTTTATACAGAAACCGGGTTTCGAAAGAGAGCGCTTGCGACGGAGAACTGCCTCGGGCAAAATTGATTATGAAAGACTAACCTATACGTATACAGTTTTGGTGATTTTGTCTGTCGAGCTGGTCATCGTCCAGATCTAGGCTCCGTTGTTGCTGAGCTCAGGTACCCGTGGAGTTGAGGAGGGGCGAGCGATGCCAACGTCATAATGTGGCGCGGCTGTGGCACCGCCTACTCACAGCCCACATGCCCCGCGCCAACAAAGAGTTAAATAGGTGGCAGTGCTGGTGGGCACTGTGGGGCTGAAGAAACACGGCATTCCCTGTAATTCCTCGGCTTTCTAATGATGGACAATCATCGGATGAAACACATGCCTAGGGCGTAGAGACTAGACGACTCTGTTGTCGCAAAAAGGAATGCCTACAGTGTCAGAAAGTTGTACAAATATAGCTTTCCGCTCTTTTGAGGCTCGGTTCTTCAGCAGCAACCTCAGGGGTTAATCGCTGAAAACCGTCATGGATGTCAACCAGTCAGTCGATCGCTAGTTGCGAATGGGAAGTTAATTATGCCTTAAAATGGGACGAAAGAGATTCAGCTACCTGAATACCGCAAGTATTAACAGGCAGACTATAACAAGTCCTAACTAAGCAGTTTCAATCACAATGTGTTGGGATAGATGGATGGATCAAATCTTCGTATCTCCGTAATGGTTGATGATGGTAGATTGGTGGTGTTGATGGATGAAGAAGGAAGAGGGCCGACCAGGGCTGCCTTCTAGGAAGTTGTAGGTGGCTGCACCCTGGTGGGTCTGGGAGCTTTTGTAGGCCCGGTCCACCACACAATGAACTTCGTTTTCCTTCGTGCCAAGGCCTCATAATAGGATATTGATTTAGAGCTCGAGGAACCATGTCCTGGAGCCGTGAGGGGAAGTGGACGGGGCCGTCTCCATCTCTTTAAGACATAAGCAGCATATCGACTTCTTGCCTCCTCCATTACGGCGGAAGGTGTGTGTATTTATAATACGTCGGCGGCAATGTAGGAAGCAGGCTTGCCTAGGTAAGGTACCTTGGGTAAGCTGGGCGACCCTGCAGATTCAAGCCTCGTTCCATGTTACCCAACTTATCTGGGCTTCAAGCAGCGGCTCTTCCTTGACGTAGCTCGCAGTGGACTGCATCTGAGGAGCAGTCTGCTGCGGGCCATTATTCAGATATTGCCAACATTTTGAAGTAGAACGTGAGGTAAGAGAGATGATTACTGCTCTTCAGCGCAAACGTTTTGTGCAAGTGGCGCCGTTATCGTTTGAAAATGTCTTCATGTCTTTGGCGACGCCAATTATTCGTATTACGGTCTTCGACTGATTTGCAGTCGGCACTGAGACGTCCACGCTGAGCAAACAAGGCAAACATGAATCATCACCATCCACCTTAGCTTGGCATGGGACTTGTTGTTCGGATGGGGTAGTCCTACCCTCATAGGGGGCAATAGGGGGCAACCATTGAATAGCCTCAGTTGCGGTCAGCAACTGGAACACACATAGTGTAGCCATCACAGAACCGGAAGGTCCAGAATGCTCATTCAACCCCGTGACTGTCCGCCTACACGGAAAACCTCGGCAAGTACAGACCCGAAAAGCGCGGTGCTCGGGCTGTCTGAAGTTGCGAGTCGGCGCTGTGAAGGATGAGATTGATTAGACATGGCTTTGTCAAGAATCAATCGGGTTCAACGCAGTGTGGCATCTCTACACCTCCCTCCTCGAGCTATGTCCCGCAACATAGATGGCCTCTTTTCAGGTCTCGACATGGCGACTATCTGAAACTGAGAGAGAGGCGCGAATCACGCAAGTGCCTCGTCCGGCACTCGGCAAACTCGGCAAAGACGAGGAAAGGATCAGGGGTAATTATCTCTTGTTCTTTCTTGACGGGAACTTTCGTCACACTCTTTCTCCTCGTCGCCCGTACCTCTGCCTCCGTATTATTTTTTCCCCCTTGGCTTAAGGCGGCGGGGGTGGATTGGACGTTGCTGTCCAACGCATACTGCGAGGCCAGCCGGGGTGTAGCGTCGTGTTCCTATTTCTTTGAGACCTTCTGGGTTGGTTTCCCTCGGGACCTAGATTTAGGACGTAATACACCTAAGCCCGAGACGTTCCGACTTGGTTCCATGCTCCTTTCCATGCAAATGTGGCGACACAGATTGTCCGATTTGGGTGTGTATGGGTTTCCCGGCTTCCTCACTAGCGCCTGTCAGCAGATTATTTTTGGGGGCCAGTGGCTGGCCGTTTCCCGCTATTTCCGGGGAGCAGTGAGATGAGATGAGAGGTTGACTGCACGTCAGCAGGAGCTGTCGGGGCGGATTGCGTGAGCGCCACGCGGCGCGCCCGCCCCGGGGGGGGGGGGGGGGGGGGTTGGGGGTTGGGGGGTTGCGATTATCGCGCGGCTTGCTGTCCGGATCGTTGATGCTTTTGGCAATTGCTAGCGGAGTTCCCTCACGTCCGCTGAAGGTTCACTAATTAATCGGGAAATAAAACGCACGTGGTAGAACCTCGCAGCAAGGTACAGTACTGTCCGTGCGGAGGAAGCTGCACATGCAGGTGCCGTGGTATGTATGTACAACTTGAAATATGTAGTGTAATTCGCACACGCACACTGGGTCATCGTGATTTCTATTCGCGGAGGTAACTTGCGAGAGCGATTGCCAAAGGCTCAGGTCTTCTTCGCAGGGGGGGTTTGCCAAAAATAGGTGGGCTTGCCCGCCGCCCGCTCCTGCCGCCCTGCGCTCTCATGACCCCAGCCAGCCGTGACTTCCTGGCCAAGATGTTGACCTCCCGAGTTCTTTTTGCCCACAGCTCGGCTCGTTTTCGCGGAGGCCACCCATTACACCAACTTCAAGAGTATGTCCAACGGACCCAAGAGAAAGTAGAAAACAACCCAATTCTCTGGGAAAAACAATCAGCACCGATGCGCCAAGCCCACATGGCGCACAGTACCGTACAAGTCACCAACTTACACTTTCGCTTCGGGCTTCGGCGGAGAGCTCGACTTCCTAAAGTTCCTCCGGCACATTGTCATACAACTTTGCATGCCGGCATCCTCTTCGGCCCGATCCTCCCGCCCTCGGTGATCGGTCACATCGGAGCTCGGGGGCTCCTTCTAAACGACACCACAGGGCGCAGTCGGCAAACAGACAAGCTCCGCGGGAGTTGTGGAAGCGCGAGGCCTTGAAAAGCCGTACTTCTTTCCGTCATTTTGCTTGTGTTGGTGACGCATATCTTGGGGTAGTGCCAGAGAAGTTGCATGCGTTGCAAGGGTTTGGTGGCAACCCAACCTACGTACCCTACTGCAGCGTCGGGATGGACCAGAACACTACCTTACCGCGCATGGGATTATGTATTATTTACTGTACCCTCGGTAGGTGAGAGGGGTTGGCGTGGGTGTGCGAATGCTGCATCCCACTCTCAGACACTCCTCCGCGACCTGCGCACTCGATACTTGGCGGCAGATACGAAAAAGCCCGTTACATTACGAGCCCACGGGTTTGCGTGACCAACTTCGCTCTTATTAGCCCATCGGGTTGTTGTCGCATCCCCGCGGCGCTACTGACGCGGCAGCGCGGCCTCTAGTACAGTCGGGCACACTAATGTATGTATGTATGTACATACATACACCCCAGACACAGCGGTGCCGGTTGCCGAACGCGGGGGCCATTTCTAGCGTGGCAGTTCCCGCTCTGGACAATTCTTTGATCGAGTATACCGGTGCGGTATCACAGCGGCGAGCTCCAAGCCATCAAAGGCGAGTGCTCGAGCGTCTCGACATGGCGAGGTACGTATTCACGTTGGTTGCCACTATCCCCTCCGACCTCCCTACGCTGAGACCTTTGCCATTCCCGGTTCTCGGATTAGGTACCTAGATTGGATACGAACCGCGGCCCGGGTGTCCCATCTCAGACATGCTTCCCGGGTCACGTAGCCGTGGTATCAACAACGCTCATGCTTCTTCTCCCACGCTCCCACTGGTCCGATTATTCCAAGCCTCGTGGTCTGTACGATCTGGCTCTCGGAGCCCATGGTCCCTCACCCGTCAGAACCGCAAATCCCTCCTTTCTGGTAGAACCGCTCAGCTTGACATATCCGGCTACCCCAGGGGTACGTAACATCGACAGAAGTCGATCAAGGACAAGGCCCAACAGCAGCCGCCCAGGAGTCGTATTTTCCGGAAGCCGGCGCGGAACTCTGCCTGACGCAGGTCAGCCGCGCGGTCAGGGATTACCGTAGGACTCGGCTGAATCCCACGGTAAGCTCGGAGGATGCCTAGCGTTTTCAAAACGGGTCCAGTTTTTTTTTTCTTTTTTTTTTGACAGACACCAGGATGTTTAGACACCGGCTCTCTCGTTCACTTGCTGAGAGTGCTCCATGAACCAACGGTATGACAAGTCCTCACTCAACGGCAGCCATCACGCATGTCATAGCCCAGGGCTACACGACAAAGAAATCCGTACATACTTACGCTACTACTGCTACACTACATTCGAGGGTGTACTATTGTGTGTACCACCATCATAATATGGAAAGGATCATCGCACGGCAATTCCAGTCTCTCGACTAGTCTCATCGCCAAGCCCAACCTATGGCCAATGAGTACACGTTCCAGAGCAAAGGAGACGAGCGGCGGCTAATCTAAATGCCATACCGGTAGGGCAGAGCACGACAGAAAAGATGCCATTGTCGGAGAGAATGATACCTTACCGTGACATCTTCCCAGGGAAGCAATAACATGGTAACGCCCCCACACTCTCATGGTGTCTTCCCGAATCAGTAGGTAAGTACGCGGCAGGACGCGTTTCCCTCCAGCGCCAAGATGTTGTTTGTAACAAAGGAGCCCGAGGATTCTGGCAATCGAAATTCCACGCCTCACCTGGCCTTTTCTCTTTCGTACACTATCGTCATGTCTTCATGTTTGCTCTGTGCATTCCGGGCACACATCCTTCTCCCTCCCCCCCCTCCCCCCCAAAAAAAAATTCCCCACTCCTCCCGTCCTCTCCTCAATCTCGTCCTCTTCCACAGAAGAACAGGACCTCGTCAGGTCAAGGCTGCCATGCAAAGAGTGTTTTTCTGGCGCGATACATTGCGTCTTATGCTGAGTTATTCCGCATAACTGAACTTCTTTCTAGAACGCCCCTTGTTATGACAGAGCGTTCGCCCCAGCCGTGACAATGCCAGGTTCACATGATACTCCAAGCCACACAACGCCAGCCCATAGCACTCGCCCAATGGCTTTCAAAGAGTTCTTGTACAACACTCAAGTTATGCCTTGTTTTAGAGACATGTTTCTCCGTCCCTGCCAAGGAGGTCCTGGCAGACTACGGGAATATCGGGCGCACAACTGCCCAACGAGACAGTCACCGCGGGTGTAGATGCGCCATCTCACCAGCCTTTCCAACCCTTCACCGGTTCTCGTGTGCCGGCGACGTGGTGGCACATGGCGCTAGGATGGTTAAGGGGGCCGCAGCCTTGGCCCACGTTGGCCAAGCCAATACTTCCTGCGAGGTCGGCAGTTGTGTGGTTTGCCGACTTCCATTTATAATTACACACACGAATACGGTAGCTCTACTCACGGCGGGAGGCCAGAGAGCGACCATCACCTCCATCGCCACATCGTGGCTCCGTCACGAACAACCCCTCAACCATCGCTCACACCTCTCCCGCAGCAGCTAGCAAAACTATTGATTCCGGCTATGGCTCTTGACATCCGTGGGCCCTAAAAGTGAGCTGTGGTAGAGTAGCCATCTCCCCTTCCGGAGCTGTTCCGCCCTACGCCCCATCGAGGATTGGTCGCACAATGCTTACTCCGCTCCCGAGGCCACGCTTCTTTGGTGGTTGACGACTGGCCGGTGAAGGCCGAGAAACCGAAACGGGGCGAGTGAAAGAAGGGTGCCTGCTACGGTTGCTAGGTTCTTTGGTCACCGTCGTTTTCGCCCGCCACTAATTCCGGTTTCCCTTCCCTCCTTCCCCCTCCCTCCTTCAATCCCCTGAGTAGTAGCCTAAGCGATCCTCAATCTGGTCTTGTGAGGTCACGTCCTCCAGCAGATGACAGTTCAGTTCACCGAGCGAGTGATCTCCACCACCCGGAATGGAGGGGGTATGCGCGCGTGTTCCAACATCCCTGGTGTCGTTAGAGACGTCGTGGCATCAGCCTTTTCGTCACGCCGAGCACGTCCACGGACCGGCTCCTTTCACCCCCGCGTCTTCCGGAGGATTGAGTCACGATATCACGGGATGTGGGAAGGGGGAGAGAAAGGAGGGGGGAGGAGCGGAAACATGTTGGATACGAGCTGCGCCCCTTTTTCAACATCGAGAACAGGAAGTCGTCGGTGTCGGCCGTAATGTCTATAAAACGAGGCTCCTCCTCGTCGTCGACTCGTCTCAGGTCCTCTCTCTCGTCCACACCAAGCCAGTCTTGCCTGAGCCACCTTCAACTCATCATCTTCAGTCAAGTCGTTCATTGACATTGCGTCTCTCTTTCTACTGAGTCGGCTTCCAGGCCCTTCACCACAACATGAAGTCCTTCATCAGCGCCGCGGCGATTTTGGTGGCCATTCTCACCCCTAGCGTTGCTGCTGCCCCTCCATCCACCCCTGAGCAGCGCGACCTGCTCGTCCCGATCACGGAGAGGGAGGAGGCAGCCGTGAAGCCTCGCCAGCAGAGCTGCAACACCCCCAGCAACCGGGCGTGCTGGACTGACGGATACGACATCAACACCGACTACGAAGTGGACAGCCCGGACACGGGTGTTGTTCGGCCGGTGAGTGCTCTCGTTCCGCTTCGGCGAGTTGCGCAGATATAATTTAAATACTGCAAACCTAGGCAGGAGCTGACATGCGACAGTACACTCTGACTCTCACCGAAGTCGACAACTGGACTGGACCCGATGGCGTTGTCAAGGAGAAGGTCATGCTGGTTAACAGTACGGCACCCCTTTTTTTTGTCCTAGGATCTGGATGATATGCGTCGTTGCCCCTGAGAGGGAGACTGACCAAGCCTTTGTCTGCAGATAGTATAATTGGTATGTCGCCCTGCCTCCAGCAGCCCCAGCAGCTCTAGAAGCGTTCTGGAGTTAATCAGGCATGCTGACCGGGGCCAACCCACCATAGGACCAACAATCTTTGCGGACTGGGGCGACACGATCCAGGTAACGGTCATCAACAACCTCGAGACCAACGGGTATGTCTGCTGCTTGCTCTCTTGCTCGACTCCTCCGCGCTAATAATAATATCAACTCGTGTGAACGAAAACAGCACGTCGATCCACTGGCACGGACTGCACCAGAAGGGCACCAACCTGCACGACGGCGCCAACGGCATCACCGAGTGCCCGATCCCGCCCAAGGGAGGGAGGAAGGTGTACCGGTTCAGGGCTCAGCAGTACGGGACGAGCTGGTACCACTCGCACTTCTCGGCCCAGTACGGCAACGGCGTGGTCGGAACTATTCAGATCAACGGGCCGGCCTCGCTGCCGTACGACACGGACCTGGGCGTGTTCCCCATCAGCGACTACTACTACAGCTCGGCCGACGAGCTGGTGCACCTCACCAAGAACTCGGGCGCGCCCTTCAGCGACAACGTCCTGTTCAACGGCACGGCCAAGCACCCGGAGACGGGCGAGGGCGAGTACGCCAACGTGACGCTCACCCCGGGCCGGCGGCACCGCCTGCGCCTGATCAACACGTCGGTCGAGAACCACTTCCAGGTCTCGCTCGTCAACCACACCATGACCATCATCGCCGCCGACATGGTGCCCGTCAACGCCATGACGGTCGACAGCCTCTTCCTCGGCGTCGGCCAGCGCTACGACGTCGTCATCGACGCCAGCCGAACGCCCGGGAACTACTGGTTGAACGTCACCTTTGGCGGCGGCCTGCTCTGCGGCGGCTCCAGGAATCCCTACCCGGCCGCCATCTTCCACTACGCCGGCGCCCCCGGCGGCCCGCCCACGGACGAGGGCAAGCCCCCGGCCGACCACAACTGCCTGGACCTCCCCAACCTCAAGCCCGTCGTGGCCCGCGACGTGCCCCTGAGCGGCTTCGCCAAGCGGCCCGACAACACGCTCGACGTCACCCTCGACACCACGGGCACGCCCCTGTTCGTCTGGAAGGTCAACGGCAGCGCCATCGACATCGACTGGGGCAAGCCCGTCGTCGACTACGTCCTCACGCAGAACACCAGCTTCCCACCCGAGTACAACATTGTCGAGGTGAACGGAGCTAATCAGGTAAGAAAAGGGGTAAGAAAAGGAGCGCAGGGCTGCTGCTGCTGCTGCGAGGGGAACTAATTAATTAATTAATAATAACTGCACCTTGCTCCCCTCCTGTTCTTCCTTGCCTCCCAACACCTCCCCCCCCCCCCCCCCCCCCCCCCCCCCCCCCCCCCCCCCCCCCCCCTCCCCCCCCCCCCCCCCCCCCCCCCCCCCCCCCCCCCCTAATTCGCTTTACTTAAAGGCTGATCAAGACTGACCGAGCCCCCTTTTTGCAGTGGTCGTACTGGTTGATTGAGAACGACCCGGGTGCACCTTTCACCCTACCGCATCCGATGCACCTGCACGTAAGTTGGATATTAATTAATAATTACATTAATTACAATAAGAAGCAACGAAAACGAGATCATAAAATTTAACTACTAAAAAAAAAAAAAAAAAACAGGGCCACGACTTTTACGTGCTGGGCCGCTCGCCCGACGAGTCGCCGGCAGCCAACGAGCGGTACGTGTTCGATCCGGCGCGGGACCGGGGCCTGCTGAGCGGGGCCAACCCGGTGCGGCGGGACGTGACGATGCTGCCGGCGTTCGGGTGGGTGGTGCTGGCCTTCCGCGCCGACAACCCGGGCGCCTGGCTGTTCCACTGCCACATCGCCTGGCACGTCTCGGGCGGCCTGAGCGTCGTCTACCTCGAGCGCGCCGACGACCTGCGCGAGGCCGTCCCGGACGCCGACGCCGACGACCTCGACCGCCTCTGCGCCGACTGGCGCCGCTACTGGCCCACCAACCCCTACCCCAAGACCGACTCGGGCCTCAAGCACCGCTGGGTCGAGGAGGGCGAGTGGCTGGTCACGGCGTGAGCGAGGGAGGAAAAGGAAACAAAGTGAGTTTTTTTTTTTTTTTTTTGTGGGGGGAGGGGGAGCTGATGAAGAACGGCAGTTTGGACTCGGGCTCGGGTGCCGAAGAGTCCGGTTCGCCGCCGCTTAGGGCCATGCAGCTCGGAGACTGGATGATGGACATCTCGGAACTAGCACAAGATGTGTGGTATTAGTTAGAGTCGAGCAGAGCAGTGTCCAAACATTACAAATAGTGAATTCAGTTACTTCAGCCTCCCCAGTGTATCCAAGAAATGCTATGCTGACAACGGTATAGTCGACCAAACCCTGCTAATCACAAAGCGCGAAGGTGTTCCATCTATATACAAGAAGCTCTAACCCAGAATATGAGAACAAGGCGCAAGCATAGACGTTCCGAGCTCCGCCCCTCTGTTGCTTAATATTAGATTCATGATCCCGCGACAGGCGAGGAACCCACCCCGCCACGTCCAAACCGATCCCCGTTTGCCGGCGTATCCGGACTCGGGCTCGATACGACTGACACATTTCCACCACCATATCCCCCACGGCTAATAGTATACTGCTTCTGCTGCTGCTGCTGCTGCTGCTGCTACTACTGTTGAGCATGATGCCTCCCAGCACCACCCGCACTTGCAGGCGTGAGCGTGACCGCACTCAGCGGACTGACCAGATCCTCCAGACCTTCCTCGCCTACACTACTAGGAGTGCCAATGAAAGGGCCGCCGCCGGCGGCACCGCGCATTAACGGGGTATTCGAGAGCGCAACACGCATGTTCCCCGGCGCCTTCGCGACATAGGCCGCGTCGATCGCGCCCGGTAATGGGCCCAGTGTGTCCCGGTCGCGATCCTTCTGCCCGTCCCACTCCATCTCGCCATTCTTGATCTCGCTCCGAACCGGAGGCGCCCCGGCCATGGTCCCCGCGTTTGCAACGCCGCCCCCATTACCGGCCAGCGTCATGGCGAGCGTCGCGTCGGTGCTCGCGTTCGCGCTGCTCGCGGTGCTGCCCTCAGTCATGCTATCCGGCTCGCCGAACACGATGCCGATGCCGTGTTGGGTAGGAGGATTGGACTGGCGGAATACAGGTTGAGAGGCGGGGGCCGGGGGGCCCGCCGATGAGGTGTCGCCGTCTATCCCGTCCAGAGACTCGGTCTCTTCGGCGATGGGCTCGAACGCTGGGAGGTTGGGAAGTTGCGGCGCGACCGAGGGGACCTGCAGGCCCGGGCTCGAGTTGCTTGTGCTCGGCGTCGTGCGCGGGGTGGCGGTGCCCGAAGAGTTGTTGGGGCTGACGCTGGCGATGATCTTGGGTGAAAGAGGGGAGAGATCGGCGACCATGGCCGAGGCCAGACCGATGGCGACCGGGGAGGTCGGGGTTGGCGGTGGTTGAGACTGAGCTGGATGTCGAATCACGGCGGCTGTGCTGTGATTGCTGTTGTTGCTTGGTGGGGAGGCTGTTCGGGCGACGGTGCTGGCAAAACGGCGGATGCGGCTGCTGAAGGAGGGCGTCGGGATAGAGATACTCCCGCTTGGTTTCCTCTTGTGGGATTGATGAGACGGCGGTTTCGCCGTCCAGGCCCCCCTTTCTGTCTCCTTGCCCTTCTGGGACTCTTTGGCGGACAAGGCCTTAAGCTTGGTCGCAATGAGCTCAAACTGCTTCAGCATGGTCGGGTTCTCGACAATCTCCTCCATGGTGACTTGAAGACTAGCGTCGGCTCCCGGGTGCTGAAGTCTTGGCAGCTCGGTGTTGAGCTGCTCCGTGATCTGGGCCGCCGGAATGAGGCTACCCCAGAGATCGAAGAAGGCGGCGTTGTGGATCTGGGATTCGGGAACGCCCAGTGCTCTAGGGTTGAGAATCGAGGTCCAAGTATCCTGAATGATTGTCTGGACGGCTTCCACCTGTTCGTTGCTCAGAGAGTTCATTACACTTTCTGCTAACTCCACATCTTCCCCGTGCGCAGCCTTCGGCGGGAGCGGGATCCGCTTGATCATGTTCCGGTACTGATACCCGCATGGGATGACGGGCTGCATGATGCTAACGCTGGTGAGCAGGCTGATGGTTGAGCAGAGCATGCGGAGCGCGTGTTCGGCAAACTTCTCGGGAATGCGGTCGGCGCAGAACGTGATGGAGATTTCGACGCGATCCGGCGGACGCACCAGAGACCTCACAAACATATCCGGCACGTCCTGCGCGCTGGACTCGTGGATGGTGAACTTGCAAGAGGCAGAGCCGAGGTGGAACGATTTCGGCTCGGAAGGGTTGATGGCCGTGTCTTCGTACTGGTGCTGCACCAGCGTGCTGAATCGAGTCCAGTAGGGCCATGGCGTGCACTTCTCCACGATGGTCAGGGTGCCGAGATTCTCGAAAGGAATGCCGGACATGCGCTGTGCGTGGATGTACTGGAGAAGGTTCAGCGGCGTCAGCGGGGTGTCCGGAAACTGGACCCGGACTGGGGTGGCGTTGACGGTCGGCCCCATAACGCCGGCAACCGATTGCCCGCCGGGAAGTCTGATGTGGCGGCCGTCGACAAGTTCACCGAAAACAACATCGGAGGAGGCGGAAAGATTTGCGAGGACCATCGCCCAGGCTCCCTTGAGGACGGTTTCAAAGGAGATGCCGAGGCTGGAGAGCGATCCCAGCGAGATCGCAGGGTTGCGAATCGTCTGAACGTTTGTCGACATCGGGTACGGCTGCGGGTGAGCCACGACCTGCGTGACCGCCGAGCCCTCAAGCAGCGCCCGCCAGTACTCTTCCGCTCCGAGCGAGTTGGCGGCTTGGGTGGTGCGCACGAAGTCGCAGTACGTCGGACGCCGAGGCGGCTTCTGAGAGCCATCGTATAGTCGCTTGAGATCCTTGACCAATAGGGCAACCGAGAGATCGTCGTACTGAGCCTTGGACAGCCGGAGGATGAGAATTGACTGCTTGCCACCGTCGAGGAACATGAACTTAGTGACGGGATTCTCGAACCGGATACGCGTGCTCTGGTCCTTCTTGATCTCCTTGTCCAGCATGTTGGCAAGCCGCCGTGTTTGGCAGTGTTGCCGGGTGAATTCGATGCTGTTAGACCTGATAACGGCCTGGTATACTCGGCGATTATGCGGCACGAAGGCGGTGCGAAGGATGGGGTGTATAGACACCAGGGTCTTGCAAGCATCTTCCAACTTCTTGGAGTCGACGGCCCCGGTGAAATTGAAGACTAAGTAGTTGATGTTCGTACGACCCCCTAGCATGCCGGTCTCGATGTACCGTATTTGGGCCGACGAGGCCTCGGCCGCGTCGGCGATCACGCTCGCGTCGACTCCAACACCCGGAGCAATGACTTTCTCAATGAAGACTTCCTTGATCGCGTTAGGTGGCAAGGGTATGGGCGACGGTGTTGTCGCCGGCGGAGCGGGAGAGGTGCCTTGTTCCTGCGGGGCGTGCGGAGAGTCGACGGTGGTGACCGCCTGGCTGAGCTCGGCCAGGGTAACGTTTCGCAAGATGTCAGCGATCGATACGGAGATCCCCTGCTGTCGGCAAACGGCCACCAACTGCGCGGCGACTATGTTATCTCCACCGAGACTGAAGAAGCTGTCAAAGGTTGAGATCTTGGCCTCCTCGACGCCCAACACTCGCGCCCATATAGCCCGCATCTTCTCCTCGCTCTGTGTCAATGGCAAAGGCTTCAGATGCTGGAAATTTGCTGTATTCGGCACCTTAGCAAGCCCAACAAGATCCTCCTTAGTCAGGCCGGCGATCATTTTGAGCAGCCGTCGCCGGTTGACCTTGAGTGACGGCGTGATGGGAAGGTGTTTGACGGGGACGAATGCCGAAGGTATCATGGATTGCGGGAATCTGTTCTTGAGCCCGAGTTCAGCGAGCTGCTTCGCCAGGGCGAGCTGCTCCTTTGTTGTTGGGCTCAGCGACGAAAGAGTCTCCTCGTTGCCCAGACGGTCACCGAGCTCGATGAAGGCGGTGAGCACGGTGTCGTTCTTGGCTTTGCCACGGAAGATGACGTTCTCGACGACGACATCAACGCCTTGTCCGAGGCAACGGCGCAGGTACTGCTCAATCTCTGTGAGGTTGACAACCCTGCCATCCTTGCCATTATCGTCGTGCGAACTCGAGATGAACTCCATCAGCCCCCTCTCGGTGTACCTTACCCGATGCCCAGTCTTGAAATACCGCGTCTTGCCTTCGGCCGCGGGCCCCAGCGGTGACAGAGGGGCCATGGTCGACTCCCTGTTCGGGTACGGGACCCCTATGGTCGGTCCTTCAACGACCAATTCACCAACCGCGCCAACAGGCACGCGCTTCTTGTGATCCTCTGGATTCACAATCAACAGGTTCCCAGCAAAGGGCCAGCCAATGCTCTTGAAGTGGTGGGGTCCGAGCGCTTCGACGAAGGCAATGCCCAGAGGGCACACATCCTGAGGGCCGTACGCCAAGATCACATTCACCTTGCCATGCCAAATGTTGTAGGTGTCCTCATCAAGCCCCCGGGTCCGGAAACACACCACCTGGAGCGAGGGGAGCAGCATTGGGTCCACTTTTCTAGACAGCAGCGGCGTCATGTACGACCAGTTGACCTGCATCCTGTTGACGGCGGCAGAGAAATCTTGCAACCTCTCTACCGCAGAAGGAATGCAGACACAGCCGCCATGGCTTAGGGTCGTGAAGATCTCAGTAATGCAGATGTCCACATTGAACGATGAAAGCTGCATCACCCGGCTGAGAGGCGAGATCCTCGCGGCGTGGCCCTGCCCTTCTAGGGCAGTTGACAAGGCTGCGTGGCTGAAGGTGATTCCCTTGGCGTCGGTTGACGATGCCGGCACGAAGAAGACGCAGGCCGGGTCACCCGGCGTGGCCATGGAGGTCAGAGGCCCTTGACCTCGCGGCAGAACGTTCATTAGTTCGTCTGTGAGAATAACGACACGGTCGAAGAGGTTTCCAAGGACAGGGGCGGCACGCTCTGAGGAAATGGCCACTCGAGAGTTGAGGCGCTCAAAGATGGGTTGGATCATGCCGAGTTCCAGTGAGTCGACGGGAACAAACGCCGCGCCGGACCTGGGGTACTAGATGTTAGCCGTGGGTTCTTTGATCGAGAGTGTCCCCGGGGGGGTGGGGGGAGAGGTCTTACTTCAGCACGGCGATCATGGCAACAGGGGCGAGCTTGCACTTGTCCATTACGACGGGAACGACCGAATGTGGGCCAACCCCGACATCGACGAGGTGATGAGCCAGCCTGGTTGCCTCCTCTTCGAGCTCGAGATACGTAAACGATCCGTCCCAAGAACAGATGGCCTGCGACGATGGTTGCATTTTGGCCTGTCGGGAGATGAGGTCATGGACCACGGATTGTACCGGCTCCTTAAACTGGGGAGGTGACTCGGCCTCCCAAGCAAGAATTTGGGCATAGTCCCTGTCGCTGAAGAGGTCGACCAAGCCGATGGCAGCATTAGGGGAAGAGAGAATCGCGCGGATAGCTTTTCCAAAGGTGTTTGCCACGTTGACGGACTGCTCCGGGGACATGACCCGCTGTCCAATATCCACAATTAGTTTGCCGGCGGTGAAGCGCGTGTTGACAACAACGTCCACATCAAAGGTCTGCTGCAGCGAGATGGGCTTCAGCTCGAAGCTGGTTCGCGTAGTGAATTTGCTGTTCAGACCGGCTGGCTCTTCTGTGAAGGTTAAGCACGAGTTGAACAGGCGGTCCCCGCCTTTCATGCCCATGGCATGTTGGAGTTCGGCCAAGGTGAAGTGCTGGTGAGGGAGACAGGTAACGAGATGCTCCTCAACCATGCGCAATGCCGCGGCGATCGTGCTGTACGTCGCTAGTTCGTAGTTGCAAGCCACCGTGTTTGAGAAGGACCCCACGGCATGCCGCATTCCGAGTATCGAATCGTCGCGGCCAAGGGTTTGAAACCCGAAGCAGACGAGATTCGAGCCGGTGAAGCATCGCAAAACGAGGGCCCATGCGAGCCGTAGAATGGCGTCGACGGTGGATTTATGAGTCCGGGCAAACCCGGATAATTGGTACGATGTGATGTCAAGTTCGACGCCGGTGTTGACGAACCCCAGCTCGCCGGGCAGAACGGTAAGTCGTGGAAATAGGCAAGGAGGGGCGCCCTTCAACTTCTCCCTCCAGAAAGCCAGGCTGCTTTCTTGCCGGACCATCTTGAGAAAGTAGAGATAATGAGGGTAAGAGAACTGGTCGGGCTCGGTGATGGCCCGTTCTGTCGCGTACGCTCGCCGCAAATCATGGAGGAGTAGGTGGATGCTCAAAGACTGCAACCGGTTAGCCGCGAACAACGACAGACTCCTAGGAGGAGGTGAACTAACATCACAAAGCGCCGTGCTGATATCGAGCTTGACCAATGTCCTCGTGGGCGCCTTGCAGACAGTGAGTCTGTGTAGTGGTTTGCTCGGGGTCGGCCGGAGATTCGGCAGGTTGCTCAGCTCGTACACGGGGTCTTCGGCGGGCGCGGTGTCGATAAACAGCATCTCGGGCGAGCTTCTGCGGAGGATGACCATATCCCAAAGACCGGTTTCGGTGACGCTCTCGGTAAAGACGGTTCTCAATGCCGCATGTCTCATGGTGACCTGTGTCCACGCGGTGCATATCCTGGAAATGTCAATGGGATCGCCATTGGGGGACGCAAACTCGTAGACGGCGTGCAAGTAACACGTATCCGGCCGCTGCGCCTGGCTAATCAGGATGCTCTGCTGAACGGCAGTGACCGGATAGATCGTCTCGACGTCTCGAACGCTGGCAAGCTGAAGGGTGGCGACACGGTCTTTATTGAACTTGTCGAGGCCTTCGTAGGTCACGTCGAGGTGCGGAACGTCTGCCTGGGTCAGTTCCTGGGGGTGGTATCGCAGCCGGCCGATGGCCTCGAGCAAGAGGTGTTCGTAGTTCTGCACCCATTGCTTGATCCGCGCTTGGTCCTTGGAGAAGCGGTTGTACAAGAACTTGACCTTGGCGCTTCCTTGGTCAACCATGGCGCTGATCTCAAACAGCGCAATTCGGCCAACATTGGGTCCGATATCTGAGGTGGGTGATGCTAACGTGCTGCCGGGAACAGCAAGCTGCTCCAATACCCCGTTGTCCCGCTCGAGATGTTGCAAGGAGCCGGCATAGCTGAAAATGATCTCGAAAGGCCAGTCTTTTGCGACCAGGTCATCCCTGTCGTAGTGGTAAAACCTCGAGGCAAAGTACTGGGCACCGCGTGCGGGAATAGACCGCCGCGTATCCTTCAGATGGCGAAGGACGTTGATGAAGTCGTCCGCTGGCTCGGCCTTGATACTGACGGGACAGAGCGAGGTGAACCAGCCCACCGTTTCGGAAACGTCTATGTCCGGGTTCATCGGGTCTCTCCCGTGCTCCTGGTTCCAGACAACGGGCACGGGTCTATCATGGAAGGTCTGGGCAAATGAGAGCACGAGCGCAGCCAAGTAAATGTCGACCGAGTCGGTCTTGAAAACCTGGTTGCAAGAGCTCTGAAGGATCGTCGTGATCTCATTGCTCAGCGAGAAACCGATCTCGGCTGCGTCTCCGTACGTATTCGGAGTGTCCTGAAGGCCCCAGTAGGCGTAGTCGCCCGGCTGGAGGGCGAAAGGAAGCAAGGAGCCGGGATCCGGGCCCAGAGCCTCGGCCTTCTGGAGGTCTACCCACTTGTTGAAGGGCATTGACCTTTGGGAAAGAAGACTTCCGTGCTCCAGCAGCTCGTCGAGGTCGTGGATGATGGTCCGCCATGAAGGGAGGTCCACGGCGAGGTGGTGGGCAACGAGGTACACTAACTGTTGCCCATCATTAGTGGTGAGGTAGTCCACCGCAAATACGGGCCCGGTCTCAACGTTGATCGACATTTGTGTGCGCTCAATGATGTTCTCCAACTCAAGCTCGGATTGGACTGCACTGTGGCTCAAGGTGTAGGAGCCGGCGACGTCGGGCAGGATTCTCTGCACCCACCCGTTTAGACCCCGGCCAAAGCGGGATCTGAGCATGGGGTGGTGAGCGACAACGGCCTCAATGGCAGCCGATATGTCACCAAAAGAGAAGAGCTTCTTCAACCGCAGCAGCAGACTCTGATTAAAGCGATAGCTACCGTCCAGGACGGGCCGCCGCTTCAGGTCGCCGCCCATGGCCGTGTCGAAATAGAGATGTTGCATCGGCGAGAGATCGAAACAGTCTGTTGTCTCCTCGTCCCACTTATGTGCCAGGCCGCCCCGAGATGCCGCAATAGCGGCGAGCTCGGCCAATGTCATGGATCCCAGGGCCTCGGAGGTGTTGATGTAGATGGATTCGTGCTTGCACCGAGCGGCCAATTCCATAGCCGTCATCTCGTCGCCGCCAAGCTGAGTGAAGGAGAAGTTGACGCCAATCTGCCCTTGCGGGATATCCAACACCTTACTGACCAGCCTCTGTATTGATTTCTCCATTTCTGTCTCCGGGCTTTGCAGACACTCCTGGTGCTCCAAGCTCAGCGCTTGGTGGTAGACGTTCTCGTTCATGTTTTGGGCCCAGGTCCGCAATCGCCGCAAGTCGATATCACCAGCCTCGGTGAGGGGCATTCCGTCCAAAACGATCCAGACATCCGGTATGGCTTCGGGGGCAAGAAGGGTCTCCGCAGCGCGTTTGAGGTGGGCCACCTGGGTTCCCGCAAAGAGGGCGTGCGACTGCGGTATGAGGTTGATCGCTGCCGGGGTTCGCGGAGTCGTCTGGGCGCTCGAAAGCGTCAGGAGGGCGACCAGTTTCCCATCGAGGGGGCCTGCCTTTGGCCGTATCGTGACTATCCTCCCAACCTCGCCCTCTGTCCCCAGCGCCTGTTCAATGTCTGTTCTGTTCGCCCGGCCCGGTGTCGGCAGCTGCCCGTCTTTCGGTTCGGGCATGATGGACATGCGACTCGCTCGGTGGATCTCGAGTGGTGCGATCATGACGGGCTCGACGGCGTCGGTCGCGGAGGGTCGGTTCTGCGGGGCGCAGGGCGTGATGCATGTCTGCAGTTCGGCGAGCGTCGAGCACCGTAGGATATCCTTGACCTTTACGTCCATCCCGGCAGCCATGCAAGCCTTCCTCAGCGCAACCGCAAGCTGCTCGTTTCCTCCCAGGTCCCGAAACGACTCATGTGGAAGAACCTTGTCCGTGCTAATGCCAAGTACTTTGGAAACCAGGACCAACAGGCGCGCCTCGGTGGTTTCTTCTTCCAACAACAACCAGGACGTCGAAGCATCGATGGGCGGGGCGGGCCTTGGAGCGGCGGCCATGGCGACAGGCGCCCCGGAAGAGGGGGCTGACGAGGGAATACACCAAGGAAAAAAAAAAAAAAATAGCTAACAGCAAAAACAACAAGTCCTAACGCCGGATGGGTATCTCGAACAAAGGAGAGCGAAGCTGGGGGCCCTCAGGCACTGGGCCGCATGGCGCAGCAGGGAGCGGCTGTTGGCACGAGGTTCGCGGTTGGGCTGCACATGGGTCCCTGCCCGGTCTCAAACCGTCCGGGATTTTGGAACTCGAGCCAGCAGGTTGGCGCGGGTTGGCGCGTGCCGTCGGGACTGAAAAAGCGCCACAACCGAGTGTTCAGAAACCACAGGCGGAGCGAGAGTTGCGAAGCGAGGAACCGGTCGACATGGAGCGCCAGGCACCGAGGCAGATGCGCAGAGTGTGCGGATTGATTACTATGTACTCTGTAATCCGTACAAGCAGCCAGCTTTGTCGAGGTCGATGGCCGCGCCCGCGCCGCTCTTGGTGACAACGCCGACGCTCTAGTGTAGCACTGTGCCTTTGCAGAAGGAGCCCTGAGTGGTGGTACAGAGCCCCGTCATCAGCGTCTAAGAGCCAATCAGAACCCGGTAAGGCTAAGCTCAGCCCCTGGCCTGCAGAACAACCCATGGTGGATCGCCCGATCTGGGCAGCACATGCCGCAGCAGGAGGATGAAAGGTGCGGAAACGACAGGGATGCAGAGAGCAAGCTTGCCTGGGAACGAAGGTTGCAGCTTACCAGAGGGACCCGTGTAATGGGTAACCGCAAAAAGATGGGACGAAAAGATTCCATCCCAATACCGCTGGCATGGTTCAATGGGCCTGCCTACCCCATTCCGCTAACCAGCCACCGCAACTCACCGACTTGCATGTCCACCTGTCGAGCCCCGATCGGGCACTCTTGCAGTTACATTCGGCTCACCAGTTGTGTAGTCGGCGTGTGACTAGGGTGTCGGCGCGTGGTGGTCCATTACCCGAGGTAGATTCTAAGCTACGCGAAACTCGCAGCCTGCAATCAATCTCTCGCCGAATCTCAAAAAAAAAAAAAAAAAAAAAAAAAATGTTGAGCTGAGATCCTGTCAGATGCAAATCGTGGCTGAGTTCCCGCTCAGGCAGTGCCCGTGTCCTGGATCTTTAAAAAGAATTTACGATGCTCGGCAGCACCTGCAACCCGCGCTAGCGCCAGCGGCTGGCGGCAGTCTGAGGCCGGCTCAAGCGGTGCCCCGCACTGCGATCCCTCAATCATTGGAAAGCATGGACTTCGTATTGAGCGCAACGACCTAACGTTATCCTTTAGTAGTGTACTTCTACACCTGAGAATTGGTTCTTGCGCTCTCTCCACTCACTCAAAAAAATTTTCGCTGCACCAGGTTTTAGGCAATTCATGCTGCTCTCTCTTGAATCTGTTCAGGCCAACACGTAGTACCATGTGCCCTCTGGTTTGGTGAGAAGGAACACCCCAGTTAGGAATCAGGCACCAAGACTACGTACTAGGTCCAGTACAGAGTCGCCATTGAGCGATCAGAAACCGAACATCTGCGCTCTCTCTTCCTGTAGGCACACTATCTCGTTGCCGACAATACGCAGGAGGTAGAGATACATTTGGGTATAATCTGCCCGTCTCAAGAAATCAACTCATTTCTGGGACCCTGTGTCTCTCCTCCCATGAACAAGAGAAAACAAGGCGTACCACTGCAAGCGTTCGTTAAGCACGGAGGTTGAGTTAGATTGGACCCACAACAGCTTAATTACTTCGTAGTATACAGAACACGGCGGATAAGAGACAACATGTCGAACGGTCCACCGAACTGCCCGGATATTTGCACGCACTGCAGTCATTTAGATCCAGATATCTTCGGGTGCTACCCGAGAGCACAGGGTTTGAATACCTTCAGGATATTGGGGCCGTACGTACAATACTTCTCGAACTTAGGCGCCCTGTCAATTGGTGTTTCGTGCGCCTTATTCCAGGGTCAGCGTAAGAGCTGCCCAAGGCCTACCGGATGAGAAGATCAGAAGTCATGAAAAGAGCGGAGACGGCATTACCGTGTAGTCTACCATCCCCTTGCGGTGAATGCCTAATCCGTATGTCCTTGGTAACATCAAGGAGACACGCACGCCGTTTTGAACTCCCTATGGCTATCCCATTTCCACCGTTCAATAGATGTCTTCATTGATATTTTCTCCGTCAACAGGATCACGGACAGTCCGGTCTTCAGAACGGTTATTGAACATATTGCTTTTTATCAATGGTCACTGACCTGGGACTCGAATAGATATCGCCAACGAAAGCCGACAACATCCCTTTCCAGACTCAAGTTACTGACACCTTGAAGCCTCTGCATCAGAACCTGGTAACGAGCTAAACGAGGAGATTTAACTAGCGCAAGCCAGCTGCTTTAACGCTTGCCCCTCGATCCAGAAGCTGCCACTTTCGCGGCGAGACAATACCGGCCCATTCGATTTGGGGGATGTGAATGTCCAGCAGCGCTCGAGAGGAAAAGACCAAAAAAGGTTTGCGCAATCCGGGATTCGAACCCGGGTCACTCGCTACTCCAAGAGAAGATGGGAAGCGAGAATTCTAACCACTGAACTAACCGCGCTTTATCATTTGTTGCCACTTGAGGTTTGGCTTTCAAATTATGAAGGGCAAGATGGAACATCTAGTTGAATAGACTCCCTCATAAGTATGAATATCCCTCCGCTCCCCATGCTCTAGGCACACCGTAGGGAACTTCCAGTATGGAAAACTGATTCCGGAGTCCTTATTCACCAGCTTTCGAGCCCGCCGGCTCAGATCTAACATACTCATGGGTACTCCAGACCCCATGATCTGATTCAACACCAAATGCTAGCCACTGCGGATACAACTCAACTCCACCAGCATCTCCGCACACAGAAGAGTTAGAGGTATACACACACAAGTAATACGCATGCTATTATAAAAGGTGCCTGAGATGCAGGTAAGACCAAGACAGGGGATAAAGGTACATAAGAGGGGTATGGCTCCTGTCCCAACCAACGCCTTGGAAACGCAATCCGATGAGAACCGAAATCCGTCGGGAAGACGCACTCCGCCACGGAAGCCTCTAATAGGGAGTCAGCCTGCCTTGGATGGAGTTGGATCTCGCGAAGACAGGCAGATCATGAGAATGCCAGTAGCATTTTCGCCAGCGGCACGGCCACCCTACTGCGGCCTGCTGGCCTGTCTGGCCTGGTGTTTGCTGTTAGCAACGAATGCTCAAACGGGGAGATTCGAAGAGAACGAACCTTCATCTGCTCGATCCGAGCCTTTAATTGACTTGTCACCTCGGCCGCTCTCTTCCAGCTCTCCATTCCGGATGTTGCTGATGTATTCATGCTAGTGGGTGTGTCTCGGCCACTAGTCCGGCTACCAGCCCTGCTGCCGGCCCGGTCATTGTAGCCACCGTAGCCTATATCAACGCTCCGCGGTTCCTTCTCCTCCATAGTAACTTCCCGTCTGAACCCCCTTGCCGGACTATCGCGCCCGTTGTTTGCATTTCTGCCTCTGTACCTTAACTCCGGGCTGAGCTTAGTGCACGGGTGAGCCATGCCGTCCCCGTTTTCCTTCTCCTCGTTGAGTGTGCTGGCCATGCTCATACGATTCCGACTCGCGTTGGATGCATCGCGGTAAAAGTCATCATGTGTCGGGCTCATCGCCCTAAATCCCAAGCTGCCGGGAGAGCCGGGGCTACCCGAACCAGCAGCCGCGTTGAGTGCCTCGGCCTTGCTCAACGCACGCTTCAACCGGTCGAGCTCGCGCCGTAGCCGCTCGTTGGTTTGCTCGGCTGCCTCGGCGTCGCTTCGAGCCCGAACCAATTGTGTCTCCTTCGCCTTGATGGAGAGCACATCCCTCGTATGGTCCTCGATAAGGCTCGCATTCTGGTTCTTGAGCTCCTGTATTTCCGACAAAAGCTTAGAACGGTCGTGCCGGGCATCTTCCAGGGCTTTCAGCAACCGCTCGTTTGCATCGCGAAGTTCCTCGAGCTCGGCACGCTCGATAGCTGTGAGCCCTGATGCGGGTGTTGGCGATGGCGGCGCAGCGGGGGCGGCCGGCGCAACGGGCTTCGCGAGGGAACGACCAGCAAGACCACCACGGCCAAGGCCTATGCGCGGTGCGGGCTTGGCAGGCGGCGGCGACATTGGAGGCTCTTCCTCGTCTTCCACGGGAGGAGGGGATTGAGCTGGTGCTGGTCTCTTTGGTGAAGCCGGCGCCGGCGCCGGCGCCGGCCCTGACAACGTCCGCTTCTGAGGAGCTTTGAGACCGCCAAGACCAGCTGGCTTGGGCATGCCAAGTTTACTGCCGGGGCCAGGCCGTGGTGCAGGAGCGGGTGTAGGGTCTGCTGGAGGTGCAGCGGCAGGGGCGGGTGCCGGCTTTTTCACACCAGCTGGCCCTTTCTTGACACCAACCCCTCCCGTCGCCTTCTTCGGTCCACCGGGAGGCGGACGGGCTGCTGGAGGCGGTGGTTTCGGCTTGTCTTTGGCCTTAACTTCGGCAGTCTCGTAGAACTCCTTGACTTTCGTCTTTCGAATGTCGTCGAGGCCTTCCAAGTGAGGGTTCATGGCCCGCTCGCCAATGATCTTCATGATTGTTCCCAAAATTTCCGCCCCCCCGGAACGAAGCCCCTCGCTTGATTCAGCTAAAAGCTTCTTAGCCGATTCGACCATAGCGGCAATCTCCTGCTTGCTGGGTACTTCTTTCGTTGTCCGAAGGCATCTGACGAGGAATTTCATAGTGCCCTCCTTCACCTGAGGGTTCTTGTGGACCAAGAACGTTGTGATATCCTCGAGGCACTCGGTCAGGCTGGTCGTAAGAAACACCGCGTCTAGGGCGGCGCCAAGGGCATCGGCTACGCTCTGCTTCTTCTCCTTCAGCCTTTCCATGATAGGCTGCATTACCATGGAACGGTACTTGGCATAGCCTGCCCTCAGACCCTTTGCCAGCAATTCGATGCATTGGGCTGCCTGCGTGACGACCGCGATGTTTGCGTCCTTCATGCATTTGGCCAAAGCGCGGTTGATCTCGTTGAAATCGCCCTCCTTGATCCTTGGCACGTTGACCAGTGCATACAAGGCGTCGAGCGCCTCTTTCCTTTCCTTCCATTTTGACGAACCCAGGTTGTCGAAGAAGTCTTTCGGCACCTTGCTAAGGACATCTTGCGGTTCGGCAAGGTCAAAAGCATCCACCTCAACTGGTTCCTCAGCTTCCCCACCGTCCTCCTCGTAGTCGCCGCCGGCGTCGCCGGCAGGGGCACGCTCCTTTTCTGCTTGCTGTGACCTTAGCAGGCGCTCTTGCTTCGGCGCGCCCTCAGCCTTGACTTTCTCAAACTGGGCTTCTAGGTCGCTCTGCTGCGTTGGCTTCAAGTCGTTCCAAAACATGGGCTTCATGGCATCGCGCAGCCATCGGTAGAACTCAACAGCAAGGTTGGTAGCTTCGGCTCGCACATTTTTATCTGCGTGGCCGAAAACTTTCGGCAGAATCTTGAGCACCGGTTTCGGATCGGCAATCTTGCAGCCGTAGTTGTGATAGATTTGCGTCAAAGCCGATAGTGCCGCTGCCACGACTTTAGGCTGTTTGCTAGACAGAACGGGGAGAAGCTCCTCTATTACAGGAGCGGGAACGTCAATCTCAATGAAAAGGAGCAGTGCCTCGAGCGCCGAGGCCTTGGTGGCGGCCCTGGTGGACGTGAGGCACTTTTCGGCAATGGGTGTCACCGCATGCTGACGGGCCCTGAGACCGGCATCGCTGGAAGCGAACTTCAGGAAAGCACAGAGCGCAGCTAACCCTTCCTGCTGTGCTGCAACGTTCGAGTCGGCCGCAGCGGATTTCCACAAGCTCGGGTCTTGTGTAAAGGGGCGAAAAGCAGGGTCGTACTCGTCGGGGGTCTTCTCAAACTGTTGTGCGGCCTCTTCGTAGGCCTGTTTCCGAACTTTCCATACCTGTTACCGGGGAGAATAACTGTCAGCGCGTCATGTCTCATGCCACATTTGTCAGAGTCCGTACTTTGTGCACCCAACGATCTGTCAGGGGTAGAGAACTATAGTCTTCCTCTTCGGCCATGCTGGGCCAATGTATGGAGATTGAACAACGGAGACGTGGCCCTGAAAACTTGCGGCAGAACCGTTCTTGTCCGTGGCTGGCGGAATTGGGAGTCTCGGGGCGTAGCTGCTTGCGGCCTATTCTGGCGGTTATCTCGATCAGTATCCGGAAACAACAAGATCCCTTGCCGCCACACATATCGGATTCAGGGCCGGGCAGACATGTGGGAGGGTAGAGGGTATTTTCTCTGTCCCCGAGCGACCGTGTGGAATGCCTGCGAGGCGGCAAGACGGAGAGGGAGGGAGGACATACAATCAAACCGGTCAGGCAAAAGTGCGTGCAGTGATTGGGCTCCTAGCGTGGTACCACGACGTCGAGGAAGGCCCGTGAAAACGTAGCGGTCGTTCCTGCACGGGAAAGTTGCCTGTGTTGAGAGGTGAGAACCTTCCAGAGGCTGTTGGAAGTCGGTTGTCGTGTGCTTCCTGCTTCGATGCCTTCAGATTTCTTGTTTGGCGGTCGGCGCAGGGCGGGAGCGATTGTCGAGGGCGACTCTGGCTTTTGCCGTCGCCGAGGTCTGCGAAACGATTCCCGGAGACTGCGCACGTCAGATTTGCAAAATCGATCGAAAATACTGGGTATTCCAAGCCACGTAAAGTGCTTGGAAAAGAAGTGCGAGTTTGCGAAATCTGATTAATCTGACCCTTAACTTGCAGTGCTCTGCGTTGTTTGTGTGGATCTGGCTCTGTTGTCAGACGCAAGGCGGCGGGGCGCGAAGCCTGATTTGGCACAGTGCCCTGGGCTGCTTGTTGACAATGTGCCGACTTGGGTTGGGTTTGTGCATTGCTCCAGAAACCCCAGCCGGGCACCCGTCAGGAGGATGATGTCACTCCCTCATTGGCCCCTGCGGCCGACATATGCGGATTGCCAGCTGTAACCGGCTCTCATCGCCCTAGTGTAGCTTGACTGCGTCAACCGAACGCATGCAGCGCAGCAACAACAAATCCCACCTTTTATCGAGAGGGTTTCAGTTCCCTCTGCCCCGCCATTCTGCGCAAGGTATTATCTGGCGACAACCGCAATCGTTCTTTCAACTTTTCTAGCAATACACAGCCTCTCACACCTAACCGCTGATCGGAATCCCGCGATTCAGGTTGCCCAAACGCTAGCCCGCCTCTCGGATCTGTCGACAGTCAGCTCCACTTGGGTGACCCGTGGATCTGGGCAATCAATCGGGTTTCACTCAGAACCTTAAACTCGCCCCGAGCAGCTGCGCCTTCGGCAACGAGCTGTCCCACGAAAGCGATCAGTGATCGATTCCTACCGACGGCAATGGACCTTTGCATCGAGCATTTTGGCTCAGGATTACGGTAGTTTTGCTCGACTAGCGTGCGAGGCGATCGACTGCCACAACGTGACCGCCGATTCAACCTTTCCCCGCGATTTTGCCCGTCTCCACCCAACATCCAAGACCGATCAGGAGTTCCCGACTTGCTCTCTGAACGTCTGCAATGGCCCAGCTATTAACGCCTCGACAGGCTGAGGAGCTGTAGGTATTGCGCCCGGCCTTGATCGGGGTTCGCCTTGGACCCGGAAACCGGCGCTGACGGGCGAACAGACACCGAGCCCTCATTGCCTATCTGACCTCCAACAACCTGACAAGTACCGCTGCCGCTCTCAGAGCCGAACTCGGTCTTGGGGAAGATGTCTTCGATGCCGCTACAGCGAAGAAGTATGAAGGCCTCTTGGAGAAGAAGTGGACAAGCGTCGTCCGGTTACAGAAGAAGGTTGGCGAGAGAGCTTCCCGCATTCGATCACGAGCCATCCCTTATGCTCGGCTCTAACCGTGCCGCTCGCAGATAATGGATCTGGAAGCCCGGAATGCTGCCCTGCAATCAGAACTCGACAACTCGACTCCGACATCACGGCAGAATAAAGACCCAGTCAACTGGTTGCCGAAATCCCCTGCGCGGCACACGCTGCAATCACACCGCAGCCCCATCACCTGCGTCGCCTTCCACCCGGTCTTCTCCTCGCTAGCTTCGGGCTCCGAGGACCAGACCATCAAGATATGGGACTGGGAACTCGGAGAGCTAGAACGGACAATCAAAGGCCATACCAAGGCTGTATTGGATGTTGATTTTGGGGGCCCGCGAGGGAACACACTCCTCGCCTCATGCAGTTCGGATCTCACCATCAAACTCTGGGACCCGTCAGACGACTATAAAAATATCCGGACATTGCCCGGTCATGATCACAGCGTCAGTGCCGTTCGGTTCATCCCCTCCGGCGTCGCGGGCGGCGCTGGCAATCTCTTGGTTAGTGCTAGCCGAGATAAGACGCTCAGGATATGGGATGTGAGCACGGGCTATTGCGTCAAGACATTGCGAGGACACGCCGAGTGGGTGCGCGATGTTTGTCCCTCGATCGACGGCAGGTTCATCCTTTCGACAAGCGATGACTACACAAGCCGACTGTGGGATGTATCGATAGCAAACCCGGAACCAAAGACAACGCTCATCGGCCACGAGCATGTGGTGCTCTGCTGCGCAATCGCGCCCGCTGCTTCCTATCCTCACCTAGCGGCTATCGCCGGAGTCAAGAAACCACCCGCCACCAGCGCGGTCGAGTTTATGGCGACTGGGTCAAGGGACAAGACCATCCGGCTCTGGGACGCTCGGGGCACATGCATCAAGATTCTAGTCGGACACGACAACTGGGTGCGGGGCCTCGTCTTCCACCCAGGCGGCAAATATCTCCTCTCGGTCTCTGACGACTACACGCTGAGATGCTGGGACCTTACACAAGAAGGGAGATGTGTCAAGACGATATCGGACGCTCACGGTCACTTTGTGCAGTGCATCCGGTGGGCCCCTTCCGTCGTCAAGGATGTCCCCGTGGTTAACGGTGGGGATGGGCAAGGTGCCGAGACAAATGGCACGCCGAAGAAGTCATCGGGGGCCGTCGAGGCCCAGCAAATCCGCTGCGTTATCGCGACCGGGAGCGTCGACCTCAACGTAAGGATCTTTGCCAATTGAAAGGACCGATGAGCGTTCAGTGCAGCCACACGTGTATGGGCAAGCCTGTCCGTGATCATCTCGGAAGTTATCAGCGCGACCCGGGCGGGAGGGGAGAGAAACCAAAAAGAGGGGTGTCACACGAAGGCCGGACCTCAAAGAAGGGACTCCTGGGGCGGGTCAGTTGCGGAATTGACCGAACGACTACTTTCCTCACCTAGTGTGCAGGCCCACGAGAGCGCCGCCTTTTCCGCAGGTATCGACATTGGTATCTTCGATTTCCGGGTCCGTCACTGTATCCTGCTCCTTGGTTGAGCGATTAGGATCTCCCTTACCTAAGATACCAAAGCTATAGATAGATACCCCTATGTTGAGCGATTTAATCCTTGGCGTCGACCTGGCCTACTCTTCAACGCGACGTCGAACCCCATGTCATTCATGTTAACGAAGAATCTCTGCTTCTATTTGGGTGCCGCGACCTCGAATGCCAGGTCTCAACATCCATAAGCTGACAATGCCGGCTCGCTTTCCTCCCCTGGTCCAGCGGATAACACCTCGAGGCCCTCCCAAATGAAGTGCATCGGAGAGGAAGAACATGCTTCCGTTAGCGGGTATGATGGACGGCCAATGACGGAATTGCCGGATCGCCATGAGGTCCCAAGCAAGGAGTTGTAGCAGCAAAAGGTGTCTGACCGAGCTCACGACGACTGCTAATGCTCGCTTCCAGCACCAGTTAGTACACTTCCTCGGCACAATACCGACCAAGCCGCACGGTCAGCATGTCGAGTCAGGGGAGTCAAACTGCCTTCGTCCCGGGACGTCTAATCTCCCACTTCAGTGGCAGGTAAGCCATAAACCTCTTTGCTTTCCCACCCATGCGACGGCTATCATCGCCCCGGGTCACGGCTTACATTTTGCAGGCGGCGTTCCGAGCAGGTAGATGGATGGTCAGCCCTCTGGGAGAGCGAGCAGAGTGACCTCTGGGACCGAGGCAAACCCTCCCCCGCGCTTGTCGACCTCGTCGAATCTCCCACTGATCTAATCCCGAGACCGGACCGGCTGGCCAAGCATCGGCCAAGAGTTCTGGTGCCGGTAATACGACCCTCACCGTAGTGCACGGCACATCCCCATGCCGAGTAGCGTCAAATTACTGACGGCGCGCTTTTTCCTTCTCAGGGCTGCGGGAAAGGATATGACGTCGTGATGCTCGCCCTTCACGGATACGATGCTTACGGGCTGGATGTTTCGCAAAGGGGGGTGGAGATGGCCCGGGCACACGCGGCCTCCCAGCTCACCGCGCCGTCTGAGGACAACTTCTCGAGCAGCAGCCAAGGGGGACGGTATCCCGCATCCGAGCGAGGCCACGTCCGGTTTGTGGTTGGGGACTTCTTCGCGAGGGACTGGGAGAGCGACTGCTGCTCGGACGGAGAGGTCTTTTCCGGATTTGACCTCATCTATGACTACACGGTGAGTCTGGGAGACCAAAGGTGACACGCTATGGTGAAGAAGAAGGGCTAATTAAATCGAGCCGGAAGTTTCTTTGTGCTCTGCTCCCGGAGATGCGGAAAGACTGGGCTCGGCGGATGAGCGAACTGCTGGCCCCTTCGGGAGTCTTGGTTTGCCTGGAGTTCCCCCTATACAAAGATCTCAGCCTTCCCGGGCCGCCTTGGGCCTTGAGAGAGGGGATCTACTGGAACGTCTTGGCAGTAGGCGGTGATGGTGTGATCCAGGATGAGGCTGCCGCTCGGAATGCAACCCATGAAAATTCGGAACGTGGTGCATTCAAGCGGCTCGCATATATCGAGCCTGAGCGGACGTATGAGGTTGGCAAGGGAACGGATATGTTGAGCATTTGGGGGTTGAAGGAGCGAGCCTGCGGCACGTCAAGCCCCCACTCTGACGCCTGATTTGACGCAAGGGGACAGGGGACAGGCGAGTCCAGCTTGAGGGAACAGGGTATGTATATAATTATATTCGATTGAGAGCAATGATATCTAATCATGCCTCCAGACGTGGACCCTTGTCGTGTTTGGTGGCGGCTCGGGAAGAGCACCAAGGTCCAAGAGGGGGTTGGATGTAACAGTAGGTTGGGGAAGACTAAGACAATAGGTTAAAAGCTCCGATATGTAAGGTTTTACTAAATATGGTGTAGCAGTGAAAGAAACCTCTAGAGCTTGGGGAGGTATGCGTCTTGAAAAATCAACGGGGTACCTCGTAAAACAGGGACAATGATTAAGCTTTGTTTACTAGAAATTGGGAGGCGCGGGGGAGACGTGTTGGTACGTCTCGCATGAGCTTATTGTTAAGCGGCCCGGCCCGGCCAATCTTATCCATTGCTATGTAATTATATAGCGAGTGTCTTCTAGCTGTTGCGTTCAGCCGCGTAATATTTAAGTTATCGAGAGATTCCGCTCCGTGAGGCTCCGTCAGCCTCCCCACACTAAACACCACCTAATCAGACCGAAAAGGGGCATTCTTCTATTTTAGCACCCATTTCTATACTATATAGTCTAAGCTGAGAACTATATAGAGTAAATACTAAATTAGATATAGAGACTTATAACAACGTATAGTACCTATAACTGAAAATCGAAGTGCGACGAAATTAACTATCACCTGGTAAACAAGTCGCAAGAGGGTGATAGGTTTGCTACTATTCTAGAGGTATAAATATACTCTCGATCTGACAAGGGCGAAAAGAATAGTAAGGACATAGGCAAGGTAAAGAATAGAAGGGAAGGCTTATAGAAACTTAGGGCCGTGCTCTACTAATTATACCATATTATGGCCTCGTCGCGAGCCAACGAGAAGCACCGAAACGACGTCCTATAGGATGCGGGGCTCGTCCTGCTCTACTATTCCTCCGTCCACCACGGATGTTCCAGGACCTGCTCCATCGTCATCCTGGCGGCCGGGTCAAGCCTTGTCATTCCGGATATCACGTCGACCGCCGCGGGCCCCAGGCCCTCCCCCCAGCGCTCGAACCTAAGCAAAGGGTTATCCTCCACTGCGAGCTGTCCCATCCTCGACGCGGCCTTCAGAGCCCTGGACCAAACCTCGCTGTCGATTTGGTTCAGGAGCCCCTCGGTCACGGGCCCGAAATAAGCAAAGTGTCTGGTCAGGATCTCCTGCTCTGGGCTAATTCCTCGCTCCACCAGCTCCGCGTAGTTGTGCAGGAGCAGGAAGTCGCCGCCTCCAAGAGCATAGATGCACTGTAAACGAAGGTCAGAGTCGGCGGTTTTCTTGCAGGGGAAGATTGGATTTGGTCGCCTACTACGAGTCCAAATGAAAAGACGTCAGACGCCTTTGTCACGCCCCGTCCGGTCTGGGCTTCAGGGCTCCGCCACATGGCATTACCCACGGCATGAGGGCCGTATAGCGGCTTGGCACCCTCCAGCTTGAGTGCAATGTCAAAATCGCCGAGCGCCGCCTTGGTGACCGTCTTGTTGCCATCTTCGTCACAGGCCCAGTCCACCAGGATGTTGTCAGGTTTCACATCTGCAAGGGCCGGCGGGCCGTCTTGTGGTTAGAATAATGACCAGTGCCCAACTGCAGACTACTCACCGTTGTGGATCCAGTCTTTGGAATGAAGTTCTTGAATCGCCTCCGCAACAACTCGCAGGACTTTGACCCTTTCTGCCGGAGGAAAGTCTGGGTCTTCTTTGATCAAGGCAAGGAGCGTGTTCCTGAAGTATGGATACACCAGGATTCGCTCGTCCTGGTTGGCATCCACGTGCATCCGCAGCCGACTAGAACCTGCAAACTCCAGTGCGAGGCGCTGTGACAGATCATAGAAGGGCTGAGACACGTGCTTGAAGACAAAGGACTCATTTCCGCACCTGAGCGGCATAGTCAGAATCTTGCCACCTGGCTAGGCTTTGGCACATGCGGTTTTGGACGTACCCGGCTTTGAAGATGCGAGGTTTGTTATCCTTGGGATCGCGCTGGAGAACCTCGCCTTGGATGTACTCGCGGCCTGATGCTCCCAAAATTGTGGATGCCATTCTGAGGCTGGTACGAGAACCCAGTCGACTGAGGTATGCTGTGTGGGCAAGGCGATTGAAATACATTGCGCGGAGAACACATAACTTAGCAAAAGGGAAGGAAAGCGGCCACGGCAAAGTGGCGCTGGGGGGAACTGTCGGTTCGAGGATCGCCGAATCCGCGCTTTGACCAGCCATCAAAGCCTGTAGACAAGGCTACGGCCTGGCAAAATATAGATATCTGTTAATAGGTAAGACCAGTAATAAACTACATTATCACTAGTAAACATAGTAAAACACTGGGTTTACATATATATTGGACTGGGGTAGGAACCTCTCGGTGTGACCAGAGGGGCACAGGTTGCAGATTCGTTTTTCCGGTTCCGAACAAGTCGTATATACACTAGACATAAATAGGGGGTGCCTATCTAGGAGGTGCCAGGGAACAACAACGAGGACAAGAGACAGTTTTTACAGAATGGACCAACAGTAACAGCAACAGACTGCTGTTACAGCATTATTTGTGCGATGATGAGGTTCCTCTTTCACTTGTGAGTTTGGTTATCTTTTCCCACGTAGGTGGGCTCTTTTACATCTACCTAGAGGGGCATCGTTGTCGCCGTCCCCGCGTCTATCGCAACCGCTGTCTAGGAGGCTGGACTTGTCTGCTGCAACCACGAGTGCCTGGATATACTGGACACTTTGAGCCGACACTCCTCTCCATCTGACCAGATGGAGGTTTGGTCTTAGGAGTGCGTGACTGCTGCCAGGAGGGGCTGGTACCAGTTTAATATATAGATTATTATTATTATTCTTAATCCTATATTACTATATCAGGGTATATAAGAGCCTCTCTAGTTATAATATAAAGGAAACTATACTTAATAGGCTATATAGGAACCTCTATCCCCTCCTTTAATGCCTAATCTAGAGTACTAATATACTATATAGAAAAGGAGAAGTAGCTAGATAGACCTATAGAGGCCTAGCCTCCTAGTGTAGCCTCTTTATAAGGTAGTACTCTAGGAGCCTCCTTAGGTCTATTAGCTACTATAGAACCCTCCTCATTAAACGATAGTTATAGGCCCTTATACCCTATAGAACAAGGTCTAAGTCTCTCTATAACTAAATTTCCTAGGATTCCTATATTTACCTCCTTGGTAACTTTAGATACTATATAAGTAGGTACTCTATAGTCTAACTCCCTTAGCTATAAGTATAATAGGAGGTAATAATACCTAGAACTTTAGTCCTAAAAAGGAAGTTATAGAGGCTAATAGCTCCTATATAGACCTATACTAATAGGGAGCTCTAGGCCTTTATTAGGCCTTAATGTTATAGTTAAGTATATAGGCAGCCTAGAAGGCTATAGCTAGGATATAAAACATCTTAGGAGCTAATCGCTTAAGGAACCAATCAGGGAATTATCACTACTAAGACTAGGACTTCACTAGTAATAATAAGATATCACTAATGACAATAGAATATTAATAGTAAAAAGGGAAGAATCACTAGTAATAATCCCTAAGGGGAAATAAAACACTAAGTATATATATAAGCTAGCTAGTTACTTCTTTAGAAGACTTAAGGGAGTTCTATAGTAAATAATATAAGTAGTTACTTATTAATAACTATATAAATACTTGCTTAATGTCACAGGCCTAGGCTCTACCTAGGCTAATCGATAACAGGCTACGCCTAGTCTCGGACCGGACCTACATACGTTCGTAGGGCGTTCGTAGGGCACATACTTAGGACCCGGTTAGGCTCTAACCTAACACCTAACCAGGCCCTAACCAGAGCATATACGCACCCCCTATATTAGGAAACAGAACCCCTTTCGGCACCTATACTTACTTTCTCCTCTTTCTTCCCTTAAGGTAGTTAAATAAAACATTATACACTTATCTATAGTTACTATAAGGCTAATATATTATATTTTAACTACCTTCTTTGATAGTAACCCTCCTAAGTAAATGACTAACGATTTAGTTATAGCGGAATCTAGAGTATATACGCCTTTGAGCTTGGCGGAGTTATAGGAACTTGTCCGCTCCCTCTAAGCGGCGGTAGTATAGTAGAACACTATAATCGACTCCCTTTAGGCGTCTTAGACTTAACCTATACTAACCTCTAACTTGGTCAGGATGTCCCCGGAGAGATAGCAGCCTTAAAGGAAGCGCCTCCTAACTAGAGAACCTTTCGATAGTAAGAAGGAACTTTTTATAGCCTAGAAGAGTACGATAGAATATATCCTTATAGTAGATAGAGACTTTATTAGTTTTAACTACGACTAGTAGGTTTTTATCTAGGGAAACTTAATATAATAGGTCTAGACTTAGATTATAGTATACTATAAATCTATAGGCCTAAAGACTAGATACGACCTAGCCTAGTTCCTCTAATACCTTAAGAGCGTCTTTTCTAACCTTTATAAGAAGATAGTTACCCTATTAGAGCTCGAGTTCCTATAATAGAGAGATAATAAGCCGTTCTCTACCTTTATTATTTGGTTTAAGGCGAAACTCTTAAAGGTAGGTAGTCTTCTTTAGAATGATAAGATATACCTAATTAAACTATAGTAATATCTCTCTTTAAGACTTAAGTATATAACTATTAGATAAGGAATTCTCTAAGATAACTATATAATAGTAGTAGAGAGATAAACTATAAAATTGTAATAGACCTTAAGGCTCTCTACCTAGGTAATAGATATTAGCGGATATAAAGACAATAGGTAACCTCTAAGCTATAGAGAGAGAAGGATATCGATAAGGATATACCAATAATAGGTATTAACTTAGTATAAACCAACCTATAGAAGAAGGGTCCTAATAAGGACTAACTAAGGAGATATAGAGGAGATATCCTATAGGCGAAATAGGTTAGCTAGGAGGAATATATAGTATAATAGATAGTTAGAGTATATATCTAGTATAGATAGAGAGGCTACTTTATTACTAAGTATAAATATACCTTATTAGAAGACTAGTATAGTAAGATTAGCCAAAGGCTAACGTTTATTCCCTAGAGGCTAAGGAAGAAAGAGAGGATAGTAACTAGTCTAACAAGGAAGATAAGGAGTAGAGAAAAGAATAGCCCCTAAGTAAAGTCTTATAAGGGGGCTAGAAGACTATAACTACTATAAAAGCGAGTTTATAAAGATTAATAGGAGAATAGATAGACCCCCTTTTCTTATTCTAGTCTTCCTTAACTCTATTAGCTTTATAAATGCTTAGGTAGATAATAGATATTCTAGCTATAATATTATTAGTAAAAGGGTATATTAGAAGCTTAGACTTAAGTAAATTAATCTATTAACCCCCTATACCCTTAGTACTATAATAGGGGTATATCCTAATTAGAAGATTATTTAAATAGTCTATATTATAATAGATATTAATAGATAGGAGAGTTAGGCTATATTTTATATAGTCCCTAGACTAGTATAGGATATTATATTAGGTCTTCTATAGATATAATATTAGGAGGTTAAACTAAATATAAGTATTAGTATCTTAGAGATTAGGGTATAGCTAGGACTATTTATCTAGGAAGTCTCTTTATAGATTAGAAAGATAGGAATCTCTTAAATTATAGATATAGTTTTTATAGGCTTAGTCTAGAGAGTATAGAAAAGGAAGACCTCCGATACCTTCCTAGTTATAAGTATCTAGGAAATGACAATTATCTTAGAATTAAAGTATAAACTCGATAGGGGTATAATAGAAAAAGGGAATAACTGCTTAGAACTAGAGGTAACCTTACTAGAAGAGCTTTGTAACTTCGTTAACCTCTTTAATAAGGAGAAGGCTAGCGGATTACCCCTATGTTATAATGCTACCGACTACTATATCAAGTTAAAGGAGGGTCCTAATAGGAAGATTCCCGAACTCTCCTAGGGACCCCTTTATAATATACCGCGAGATTATCTATTAGAGGTCTAGAAATAGGTCATTAATCTGCTAGATAAGGGATAGATTTAAGTAAATTCCTCTTTAGCTGCTACTCCTATCCTCTTAATAAAGAAGGCAGATAGGGGATAGAGATTCTATATAGACTACTAAGCCCTAAATAAGATTATAAAGTAGGATCGATACCTACTTCTACTAATTAAGGAGACTCTCTACTCCTTAGCTAGGGCTTAGTAGTTTATAAAGCTAGATATTAGGGTAGCCTTTTACTATATCTAGATTATAGAAGGAGATAAGCATTTAATAGTATTTTAAATCTAGTTTAGACTCTTTAAGTAGCTAGTCTACCCCTTTAGATTAGTAGGTATACCTATAACTTTCTAATAATATATTAATAATACTCTTAGCCTAATACTTAGAGACTTTATAATAGTATACCTTAATAATATCTTAATATATATAGTAGGTAGTAGAAAGGATTATATAAAACGAGTTAGGGAAGTTCTCTAGAGGTTATAGGTAATAAGGTTAGCTCTTGACCTTAAGAAGTATATATTTGCTATAAAAGAAGTTAAATACCTTAGCTATATTATTAAGGCCGGTGCCCAAGTCTGTCCTAACCCTAAGAAGCTTACTACTATCTACGATTAGGAGGCACTATAGAAAGTTCAGGGAGTATAGAGCTTCTTAGGATTTACTAACTTCTATCGTGACTTTATCTTTAACTTCTCCGAGATGACTATACCCCTAATACGGTTAACCTATAAGAATACCCTGTTTTAATGGAGAAGGGAGGAGTAGGAGGCCTTTAAAGCCCTTAAGACAGCCTTTATATTAGAGCCTATCCTAGTATAATAGGACCCCGAGAGGGAGATAGTTCTCGAGATAGACTATTCTAAGACGGCCCTTAGTAGATACCTTTCTTAATAGGGAGAAGACAGGGTTCTATATCCTATAGCCTATTATTCTACGAAGTTAACCCTAGCTAAAAGGAATTATATAATCTATAATAAGGAATTACTTGTAATTATCTCCTACTTAAAGGCCTAGTTAGTAGAACTTTATAGTATTTTAACTCCTTTCTAAATCCTAACTAACTATAAGAATCTTAAGTACTTTACCTAGCCCTACCTAATTAGTAAACGATAAGCCCGATAGGCTAAGATACTCTCTTATTTTAACTTTAAGCTCCGTTATCGCCCTAGATTATAGGCGTCCTATCTAGATACCCTCTCCTATTATAAGCAAGATTTCCCTAAAGATATATAGTATATTATATAACTCCTTCCTACTATCTAATTAGATACCTCTACTACCTTAGAGTTACTAAAAGCGTCTAACCTACCTAAGGAGAGTAACATTTTTATAGATAGTTTGCTTACGTCCCTCTAGGACAAGGGGGTTTTTAAGGATAAATACTATATATACTAACTCTAGGCTATCTAAGATAGGGCCTAGAAGTTCCCTAAAGAGGTAAATATAGTATAAACCTAGATTATAGACTACTCCCTAAGCGTATAAGATACTCTTTAGTTTTAAGGGAGACTCTAGCTCCCTATATAGGAACCACTTACTACTACTATCCTTTAGCGAGTTTATAACTCTCCTATATTAGGTTACCTAGAGAGGAATAGGTTATTTAAGATGCTCTAATAGGACTATTATTAGGATCTTATATCCTCCGATACGAAGCGGTTTATAAGGAACTATTATATATACTAAAGGGCTAAAGTATTATAGTAACTACGACAAGGACTCCTCTAACCCCTACCTATTACTAACCGCTTCTAGAAACAGATTTCTATCGACTTTATAATTAACCTCCTAGTATAAGAGAAGAACTTACCCCGTTACCTTATAGTGATTACCGATCGGCTATTAAAATACGTCTAGCTCAAGGCTATATCTTTGATAGGGGCCGAAGTGTATACGCTTCGGTTCTAGGATATATAGTAGCGGTTCTATAGGTTTCTAATATAGATTATTACTAACTATGGCTCGGACTAGCTTAGCTAATTCTAGACTTCTCTCTATAAGATCGTTAGGATCGAATAGTTACTATTAATAGCCTATTACCTCTAGATAGATAGAGGTATAGAACGTATAAACTAGGAGGTATAGACTATCCTATAGACTATCATTTCCTTTGCCTAATACGACTAGCCTAAACATCTTTTGGTATACTAGCTTATAATTAATAACTATAACTTAATAATAACTAGAACAAGCGTAAGTTACCTCCTCTATAGCTACGATATAAGTCCTATCTAGTTTGCTAACCTCCTAGACGCTTCTACTTCGACCTTGTAAGGGAGGGCTATTAACTTCCTATGCTACCTAAAAGAAGGTATAGAGTAGACCTAGGCTACTATTATATACGTATAGTAGCGCTAGTAAGAAAATGCTAATTGATCTTGATATCTAGCTAAAAGGTTTAAGGTAAGGGATAAAGTATAGCTATCCCTATATAATATTAAAACTAACCGCCTAAATTGGAAACTTAACTAGGTTAATACTAAATATAGGGTAGTAGCGGTACTAATACTACTAATTATCACTTTAGATATTCTTTAGGGCCTATACCCTACCTTCTATATTAACCTAGTTAAGCGTACTATATCTAACCTACTCCTATTATAATGTATATTAGATACCTACCCTGGCCTAGTATTAGAACTCTTATAGGATAGACTACTATAAGAAGAATATAAGGTAGAAGCGATCCTTATAGCTAGGAACGTAAGAGGGAGAGGGAACTACTATAATATACTAGTAAAGTAGAAGGGATATAATACCCTAACTTAGGAACCACTAGAAAACTTAGAGGATACTAAAGCGCTCGACGCTTTCGAATAGGAATAGGGGGATATATACCTAAATGATAGACTAGATATAAATAAGAGGCGGCAAGGGATATAGAAGTAAACAATTTAATTATATTGCTTAGGTAGGCAAACCTAGGATAGGTAGGTAGCAAACGCGTTATAAACACGCTAACAAACTAATTATATAAATAAAAAAAAACGATAAATATAGCTAATACGTCCTATACTTACTCCTTATCCTCCCCTAAATACTTAACCTCCTCCTCCTCCTTTACTATATCTTTAGGAGCTACAAGGGCAGGCTCCTTATGGTCACGGACTAGGTATAGCGTACACTTGGTCGGGGAGCTAGAACATCAGGTATAGGCACGGTTAAAGTCGATAGGGACGGGTATAGGGCGTGCGGTGGCAGTATAGCAGGCCTAGGACATAGGCAAAGGTATACCTAAGATATAGGTAATAAGGGTAGTATTAATATTAACCAAAGTTAATATATTCTTATTCGTATACTATATCTAGTGTAATATATTGTCATTTTGTACGATAGTATAGTGTATAAGCTACTTGGCAGCTTATAAGGCGGGGGTAGGGTCAGAGGTAGTAGGGAGGGCATTACCGTAGTAGGAAGGGGTATAGGGGAGCGTAACTATAGTATGGTCGTCGCTACGGTAATAGGAGTTAGTAGCCTAGGCAGGGGAGAAGGCAAGCTAGGCGGGGGAACGGTTAGCCTATATAGCCTTTATGATTTCAATAAAGGAACGTACTAAGGCGGTAAATATAGATATAAAGACTACCTTATATATATTATAGTTCGTAGTCTTCGGCTAGGGGGGAGTCTCTAGGGCTATACCCTTGTTATAATAGTATATAATCTTATAGATATCTATATATAAATATAGATTATTTGCCTATAATTATAGGTCCTAAATGTAAGGATTATAGGTAGAATGGTATATTATATAGGATATACTATAACTAGGGATATATATAATATTATTACTACTTAGAATACGGTAAATATAATTAAGATAATACTATATCTTCTTAGGTAGGAGTTTAAACTCCTTATTAGAGGAGTCGCCCTTGATAGTAAACCTATTAAGAGAAATGTTCTAGTTCTTACGCTAAAATTTAAATAGTTAATAGGGACCTAATATATATATATAACGGCTATAGTTAGGAAAATACAAGGAAAAACTTACGCTATAATCTTCGTTCTTATTACTACTAGGATAGTAGCTACTACTATTACTACTAAGTAAGCCGATAATAGTAGACATTCTAAATAAATAAAAAAAAAATTTTTAGGTATAATATAGGTATAGGCAGTAGGATAGTATATAGTTAAACGTAGGTAGGGAGGGATTTATAGGTTATAAAAAGAGAAGAAGTAGGAGTTAGAGGGAGGGAGAGGAGGAATTTATATACACTTAGGGAGTAGGGCTAGGGGAACGTATATAGGATCCGAATAAAGACTAGGCCCTACTTTAGACTCAAATAAAGGCTAGGACCTATATAATATCAAAACAAAGACCAGGACCTATATAGGACCTAAACAAAGCCAGACCATATATATAGACCGCTAGTACGCGTAGGACCCGTTACCACGGTAACACTAGGCAGACCTACCCGAGTATCTAACTAGAAGAAGAGGGGGGGTATGTTACAGGCCTAGGCTCTACCCGGGCTAATCGATAACAGGCTATACCTGGTCTCGGACCGGACCTATATACGTTTATAGGGCGTTTGTGGGGTATGTGCTTAGGACCTGGTTAGGCTCTAACCTGATACCTAACCGGGCCCTAACCGGAGTATATATGTACCCCTTATATTAGGAAATAGAACCCCTTTTAGTACCTGTACTTACTTTCTCCTCTTTCTTCCCTTAAGGTAGTTAAATAAAATATTATATGCTTATCTATAGTTGCTATAAGGCTAGTATATTATACTTAAGTACTTATTATAAACCCTTTAGCTTTATTAAACCTTACCTTATATAAGTAAACCTTTAGTCTAAAAGTCCCTTTTAGTAGTAAGGGGATCGAGATTTGTTATATCTAATACTTCTATAGCTTATACCTTATAAAGACTAAATATAGGGGATATTTATCTAATAAATACTATATCCTCTTACTAGCTTAGTTAGCCTTCTAATAGGTGCTTTAGCTAGCTACTAGCGTTATCCTTATAGCTTATAACGCTTATTATAAGGCCTATAATAGGGATTAGCCCCTTTTATAGGCCTCTTAAACCTACTACTAGGCTATATCCCTATAGCCTTAAAGGCTATAGGTTTTAGCCCCTAGCTACCTACCCTTACCTTCTACCTCTAGAACTTCTAGCTAAGCTTATTATAGGCCTATTAGATAAGAGACCTTATTAGGACTTAGGGGGTCCCTAGGCTAGTCCCTTAATTAAATATACTATAAAGGCTTAGAAAGAGGTTATTATAGCCTAGAATATTAAAGTAAGATAGAAGGCATTAAGGTTATAACTAGTTTATATAGCTAAACTCCTAGTATTAAACTAGTACTAGCCTCTCCTAATAGTAGTTATATTCCTCTAAAACTAAACCTCTATCTAGTTAGATAGAGAGGAACATTAGCTTAAAGTGTCTAGGGCATCCTAGTACTCGTAACTATAATAGACAGGTCTAGCCCTCTGGATAGTAATAATGATAGATATAAAGACGATGATAATGATACCCCTCTAGGTAGATATAGAAGAGCCTACCTATATAGAAAAAGATAGCTAAACTTATAAACGAAAGAAGAACTATATCCTTATATAAATAAGCCTATAATAATCTTATTATTATTATTTTCTTCTATATAAACTATCTCTTATACTTATCTATTATAGTATCTAGCTATTAGTAGGTTAGACCTAACTAGCTTACTAAAAGATATAACGAGCTAGGGTTAATATATATTTAGATAGTATCCCTAAGTACCTCCGGTACTTAGAAGAATCAATGTATTATATTACTATTTCTATAGACCTATACTAGTAGGTCTAGAAGTACCGCCTATAGCGCGAATATTACTATAGTATTATATCTTATAGCCTATCTAAGCTATAGTCATTTATAGCTATCAAGCTATAGTATTATCTCCCCTAGTGCCCTTTAGATAGGTACCTCTTATTTATATCTACTATATATATTATAACTTAGAACTAGAAAAATAAAACTATATCCTATAGCCTCCTTATTATACTAAGAGCTTCTACCCTAGTCTAGTATATAGACTTCTATTAGAAAACTCTAATAATATAGTTAATACTAGTAGATAGCTAGCTTAGATATAGACTTTATAACCTATTTAATACTCCTAGCCTTTACCTTAACTTTACTTAAGTATTCTAGAAGAAAGCCTCTCTTACATCTTCGCGAATACCCTACCAAAACATACAAAACTACCATCACTAGAAAGCTCTCAAAAAACCCTATCCAACGGTAGCACTTTCAACCACACACGAGCCGTTACAGGTATACAACAGGCATCGAAGGCATAGGAACCAGACCTAACCACAATCCGACTATACCTCGTACGACTATCAAAATTTTCACCGTATAGACCACCTGGCGCCCCTGAACGTAACATCGATTTAAAGCCTACCACTAAGCCACTAAGTGTAGAGGCCTATAGCTTCGGGCTAATCAAAGGGGGGCCTACTATAGGCCTGCCCTACCCTAGATATTAAGGAGCTAAGGGGTCTTATCACGTAACTAGTCGACCTTATACCAAGCCCTAAACAGGGCAAGGTATAGGACCTCGCTAATAGGCTCTTATAAGGCTTTATAATTACTATTATAGGCCTAGTTCTAAACCTATAGGAACTTATAGCCGAGGAAGTTAAAAAGGGGCTTAAAGAAGCCCTATAACGAACCCAACTCAGACTTCTTCTAAAAGGGTTCAGACGAAGGTAGGTTAAGCGGAACAAACGTACAGGTCGTCTAAGGGATTCGGTAAAGCCAAAGGGTTCGTAACAACACTATAGTTGTCTCTCACAGTAGTTGGCGATACTTAGTATAAGTACTATAATTATAGGTTACTATCACTGGTAAACTCTAGAGTCTACCGTAACGAGTGACTATCTACATATATATATAACCCTGGTGATCACTCCTAATCATAGTGATCGTGAGTGATCATATAGTAGTAATCACCCTGATCACTAGTAAGCGTAGTGATCATAGCGCTTCTTATGTTATGATTGGCCCTTCCGTTCCTTTAGCTTGATTGGTCTATCTGTGCCGGTGGCCTAGGTGGCATCTATATATATATTTCCGTGACACGATGCCCTTCCTTTAAGGCTTTCGACCCGAAAGCCCTCTTTAGGCCGTTTTAAATAGCGCTAACATCCCTTACGATCCTTATACGTGTTTTTCTCCTTAGCTCCTTGTCGTCCTTTGTACTGTCAATTATACTGTCTAATATGTATAGGTCCTAAGCGTCTATTCATTATAAGCGCCTAGCTTAGTTTATTTCTGATCATAGGTTTGTAATGATAGTGTGTTCCTATTACGTAGAGTATAACCGAGTATACAAAATGATTAAAAAATCTCGTCGTTATAAGGCTTACATGCGTCGGGGTCGTGCTTGCGATGGTTCCGGCGTTCTAGCTTCTTCTTATAGGTTCTCGTTCCCTTATGGAGGTACGTCGCTGATCGTAGCGTAATAGATCGTATTATATATAAGTAGCGTCGTTTGAAGGCTAAAGAGAAAGAGGCCGAAGCCTTATTATAAGAATACTAATGTAAAGCTTCTAAGGCGTTAGCCTATTTAACTTAGGTTTGTAAGTAATAAGAGTTTTTAGTAGAGAAGGGGGTAGATATAGTTATACAGGGTTTGTCAAATCTAGACGAATTAGAGGCGGTAGAGTAGTAGGAATCGGAGGCCGTCCTAAATGTATAGCTTAATGGTAGCGTTAACGTTATTAATTAGGACGCCGTCTTCGATTCTATCTTAGGTTTGCCTTTAGCCGATCCGGGTTCTACTGATAGAACTATTCGAGTTTCTTAGGGTAGTTTAAGTTCTTAACTAGTTCCTATAAGTTGTCTTCTAGTCTAAAATCAAGCTATTTGACTAGATACTATAGTTCCCTATTAATAATATATAAATCTAGAATTTCTTTGATATCCTATTCTTCCTCTTTATCTTCTACTTTAATATTTATAGCGATTTTAGCGTTCTTTGGTACTAGTTTAAGAAGTAAAATATAAAAAACATTTATCTATAGTTATATAGATAACGGTAATAATAGTCGATAGTTAGATGTCAAGATTCGTTCTTTGATAACGAAGGGTCCGACCTTCTTGAAGTCTAGCTTTGTACTTGGTTACTTGGTTTGTAGGTTTCGTGCGATTAGATAGACTTTGTCTCCCCTCTCTAGGCGAGGTCCCTCGAGCTTATATTTGTTATAGTGGTTCTTTATTCTGGTTCTGACAAACTCGAGTTCCTTTTTAAGTTTCTTATATAGTGCGTATATCTACTCTACTTTAACTACTGCTCTTAGCACTATAACCTCTAGTCCTTGCCTTAGGTCTACTTTGTATCTATAGTTTGTAAAGAATAGTATGACTTTAGTTATTTCTGTTAGCGTTGTATTATAGGCGAGTTATACTATTAGTAGTAGTATAACCTAGTTATCCTATTAATAGTTGACATAGGAATAGAGGTATTACTTAATAACTTGGTTAAGTTGTTCTGTTTATCTGTTAGTCTATAGGTAATATATTATTAATAGTTTGCTATTAACCCCTAATTGTTATATTAACGCTTACTAGAACTTCGATATAAACTTAGTATCTCTATCGGTGATCTATTTTTATAGCTAAGCGTATACTAATATAACTTACTAATAGATTATATCTACTAGCTATTTAGCTATCTAGGACTCCTTATAAGGAAAGAAGTATACCTATTTAGTCAAGCGATCTACTATAGTAAGAATACTATTGTAGATTACTCCTATAGCTATATCTTTAGATTCTAGCAGTTTCGTGATAAAGTCTATCGTAATTAAACTCTATAGTTTGTCAGCTATTAGTAGTAGCTAAAGTAGCCTATACGGCTTATATTATGCCGTCTTGCTTCGATTATAGATGTCGTAGCTCTATACGACTTCCTTGACTCGTACCATTAACTATAGAAAGTCGTAGTATTTCTTAACTTATGCGATAGTCTTCGTAACCCCTTTGTATCCTCCAAGTTTCGACTCGTAGAGCTCTTAAATCATTCGTAGCTACTGATCCTTGTTATAGATATATACTTTGCCTCGGTACCAGAGTTTTCTATCCTTTTCTTCTACTCTACTAGGTACCACTAGTCTAGGTGCTGCTTAATACTATACCTTATTAGTCCTTTCTTCTCGAAAGATTACGTAATATTCTAGGAACGAGTCGAGTAGATCATTATCTATAGGTGTCTACGTTTTGTAATATAGCGTTCCGTCTATTCGTTCCTTAAATAACGGTAGCGTTATTTCTATTTATCCTTCTATATGATCTGTTTGTCGGCTTAAAGCGTCCGCTTGTATGTTTTCTTTACCTTTCTTGTAATAGATCTTGAAGTTAAATTCCATAAGAAATTCTACCTACTATATTTGTTGTCTATTAAGCTCCTTTGTCGTTATAAAGTACTGTAAATTCTTATAATCCGTATATACTTATACTAGTTTAATTATGCTACTAAGATATAGTCGCTATTCCTTAAAAGCTTTAACAATCGTAAGTAGTTCCTTGTCGTAGATTAGATAGTTAAGACATAGTCTATCGAGCTTCTTTGAAAAGAAGGCTATAGGATATAGCTTCCCTTGTTTGTCTTATTATCCTAACTATCCTCTAATAGCGTAGTCTGAAGCGTCCGTTTCCACCTCGAATGGCTTCTTAGGGTCTAGTAGTATTAGTACTAGATCCTTAGTAATGGCGTCGCGAATCTACGTAAATACTTACTCGTATTGCTCTTCCTATTAGAACTTAGTGTCCTTCTTAGTAAGTTCGTATAATAGTTACGCAATTGCTCTAAAGTTCCTAATGAATATCTAATAGAAGTTTACAAACCTAATGAAACTTTGTACTTCTATAACTAACGTTAGTTATAGCTAATCTTTGATAGCTTTAACCTTTGAGGGTTCTATCTAAATTTGTCCTAGGGATATCTCGTATCCCAAAAACACCATCTTCCTAATATAGAATTCGCTCTTTTCCTTGTTAACTAATAGCTTATATATATATAATACGTCTAGTACTACTCTTATATACTTCTGGTGTTTATCTATCGTCTTAGAGAAGATAAGTATATTATCAAGATAATATATTATAAATTTATCGAGAAAGGGTTAAATAACTTGATCAATTAAGGTTTAGAACGTTACTAGCGCGTTTATAAGTCTAAATAGTATAACAAGGTACTTATAATAGCTATAGGGTATCCTAAAGGCCGTTTTCTACTTATCGCCTTCTTTGATCTGTATATAGTTATAGGCTAATAGCAAGTTAAGACATATAAAATACTAGGCTCCTACTAGCTAATCTTAGAGCTATAAGATTAGCGGTAATAGATATCGATTCTTTATAGTCTATTTATTAAGTTACTAATAGTTAATATATAACTATAGCTTTCTATCTTTCTTAGGTATAAATAGGATTAGGTAACCTACTAGTAATGTTAACAGGTAGATATATCCTCTTTAAAGGTTCTCCTCTAGATATTACTTAAGTTCTTCGTTTTACGTCTAGCTTATATAGTAGATCTTAAAGAACTTTAATCGTACTCCTTCCTTAAGCTTGATCTCGTGATCCTATAGGCTATATTCTAGTAATCCTTCTAGATGCTTTAGTTCAAATGCTAGGTGTCCTTTATACCCCTTTGGTACTTCTCTAGTCTTGTCTCGTTTCTTAATTTTCTGATAGTATACGAATTTGGTTCTATCTATAGCGATACTAGCGATTTCTCCTATCTCAACCTATTGCTCTAATTATAGTGCTCCGTATTCGTCAACGGAGAGAATAGCTATCGGCGGTTTAGCTCGTTCCTCCTATTATAATGTCGGTGTCATTATACCGCTTCTTCTAGAGTCTATAGTAGTCTATCTACTACTGCCTATCTCTTATAGTAGATCCGTAGGACATGCCTTCCCTTGAGTATCGTCTATTCGCGATCCTTATACGCTCCCTATCTTGCTAGTCGGATACGACTCTATTCGGGGTTGTAGGTAGCTACCATTCTTCTAGCTAATGTCTAGGTTATAGTCTTTATACTATAGTAGTCCTAGTATTATATCTTTGTTATTGCCTATATCTATAATGCTAAATATGACTATTATAGTCTTTCCTACTATAGTAATATCGATCGGTTCGGTCTCCCTATATACCTATTACATTAGGAATGGCCTTTTGACTATACTATACTTTTGTTTCATTCTCTAGGGTATCTATAGCTAATTTATAAGTATCGGCAAAATTAGGTTTATCTCTGCTCTACTATCTACTAGTATAAGCATTTCGTACTACTTCTATTATACCGTTATCTATAGTCGCTTGTCTTACTATTATTATCTAAAGATTATAACGATTTCCTATATTTCTACTAGGAGGTCTTGATATAATAGTCTCTTATATTAGTTCCTCCTATATTACGCTACCACTTGCTACTATATAGGCGTTAATAGTTTTTAGGCCCCTCGAAGGGCCCTAACCTATTTCCTAGGTTAGTATTAACCTCTTTAATTGTTTGGCTAATAGTAGCTTTATTAATCATTCTCATTTCTATAAGCTATTAAGTGCTTATAGCTTCTTACTATTAGGTCTGTTTTACTTTTTGTTATATAGTCTATAGCTTTATCTAAAGCTCCTAAATTCGCGATTTCTTTTCGTCCGTATAGTAGAGATAATCATTACTCTAATATGAGTCCTATATATCTCGTCCTATTCTGTAGTACCTAGGCTAGGCTCGTTTTGGAACTACCGTGATACTTTCTAGACTCCGGGTTTCGATCTTCTAGAGTAATTTGGCCGCTCTATTTCCCGCGTTATAGACCTATTCTATAGGGCGTAAACTTCTGTCCCCGTTTTCCTATTAGGTCGGCTAGTAATTGTTTTCGAATTTATTACGGAAGTAATATTGGCATTTATATATTATATACTAGAACTAGGGTACTTATATATATGCCTTATATCGAGGGTATAGTTGTATAGTATTACCTAGAAGATATTAGAATTCTTTTCCGAATCCTTCCTACTATATATAGACTATAGGTACCCTAATGCTAAGGTAGGAATATTTCTTCTAATAGCTTTCCTATATATATTTGTCTTTTCTACAATTTATATATATAAACTAGTACTCTAGGTTCTATATATTATAGCTAAGTTACTAATCGTCAAAGTGCTCGATATAACTATTAGGTCTATTATACATTATAGGCTATTCCCCTTTAATAGTTTCTATAATACGTCGGAGTTCCCTTATTTTGTCCCTTATCTTATTATTCTACTAGGCAAGTCAAGTCAGGTATCTATCTCGTTCGTATAACTCCGTATTAAGCCGGAAAACTTCGTTACGGTACCATTCGATCCGTTCCTAAAGGAACAAGATATTCGGTCCGGGTCGGTCAACTCCTTAGGTATCGGTTATCTACGATCTATCCTATCTCTACATGACTATAAAACCCTACTGCCTTAAGGCTAGGAGAATCGAAATTGGTGGCGTATACTCCCCTGCCATATCCTATTTGGCAATACCTATTTCTAGGTCTATAGTAACTAGTTCGGAGTACGGCGTCTATTCGTCTTTACCGTTATTATCGTATTCGGGACTATCTATATTATTATCCCTATCTTTATAGCTTGTAGCTATTACTTTGACGACGTCCTTGGTTTTATCGATAACCGTAGTTTCCTTTCCTAGGACTAGTTTCTAATCTTTCTTTAGGCTTTAATATTCTCGCTTATAGTGTCCTTTCTTTCTATAGTTATAGTAGGTAGTATTAGACTTGTCTTTAGCTATCTTCTTCTTATCCTACTTCTATACTATATCTATATCTATAGCTCTAGGATATATCTTATATAAGGTACTAATATATGCTTACTTTTTCTTATTATTAGCCTTAACTATAGTTCTATTTATTTGACCTTGTTTCTATTACTCCTATATATAGAGCTAATCGTTAATTCTAATAGCCTATATAATATATTTATCTAGGGTTTTAGGCTAGTTATACTTATATAGCTTATCTTTAACTTTTTCCTTTAAGCTATTATAGAATAATTATATTAATACCTTATTATTAAGCTAAGACTTAAGTATATCCTATCTAAACTATATAATATAAGAGGCTACTAACTTAGTCTATTAGAGATTAGCAAGCCTTTCTTAGGCGTAAATCTTCTTATCTTTGTTACCAAAGACCTTCCGAAGCTCTTCTTTGAAACGGTTATAAGATCAAAAGACTACCTATATAAAGGCGTCTCGGTCGTCCTCGTCTTCCTTAGTGAGATAGTCATTCTATATAGGTTTAAACTATCTAAGTGCCTTACCCTCTAGTCTTATAGCTATATAGAGGACTTTAGCTTTATCATCCGGAAACTTGTTATCATTAAGCCGGAAGTAGGATCAGAGGTTTGTTAAAAACCCTACAAGGTCCTCCTTGGTTCCTCCGTACTTACCAGGTAGTTTAATCTTAATACGGCTTACTTTAGTAGTCTCGAGCGCCTTGATTTTAGCGTAGGCCTCGTTAACCAGTTTCTATAAGTGCTTTTTACCGTTCTCGAGTTCCTTAATTCGAGCTTGAGCAGCCTTGTCTCTCTGGTCTAACTCCTAGATTCGCTGCTAGAGTTGACTAAGCTAGGCGAGCAGCTGTTCGGCCGTGACGCTAGTAGCTATATCGATGTCGAGGTCGAAGTCACCTCCGTTCTAAACTATAACAGAACAAAGGGAGTAATAGCAACATGTAACGAACCTAACTCAGACTTCTTCTAAAAGGGTTTAGATAAAGGTAGGTTAAGTAGAATAAACGTATAGGTCGTCTAAGGGATTTGGTAAAGCCAAAGGGTTTATAATAATACTATAGTTGTCTCTTATAGTAATTAGCGATGCTTAGTATAAGTACTATAATTGTAGGTTACTATTACTAGTAAACTCTAGAGTCTATTGTAACGAGTGACTATCTATATATATATATAACCCTAGTGATTACTCTTGATTACGGTAATCGTGAGTGATCGTATAGTGGTAATCACCCTGATCACTGGTGAGCGTAGTGATTATAGCGCTTCTTATATTGTGATTGGCCCTTCCGTTCCTTCGGCTTGATTGGTCTATCTATACTGGTAGCCTAGGCGGCATCTGCATGTATATTTCCGTGACAAGCCCTTAAGGCTACCCCCTGCCCTACCTAGGTATAGGTGGCTATAGGGCTGTAATAGGGGGTAATAGGCCCCTAAGGAGGCTTATTATTAGCTAAGGCAGTGCTACTATAGGCCTTATAGGAGGTTATGATACGGAATACGAGCCTATAGGAGGACCTTAAAGCCTAAACCCTAGCCGAGATAGTCTAAGCAATTAATAGAGCCTCTAGCCGCTAGGGAGTTATTACGGCTAGGAAGCTCCTAAGTAGGGATATAGTAATAGTCTTTAAGGATAAGGCTACTAAGGATTAGTATTTGGCTAATAAGCGATAGGTGGTTATAGCCTTTAGAGAGGAGGCTAGAGAGGTCGGTAGGGCCTATATAGTCCTAGCTAAAGGAGTCTAGAAGGAGGAGCTATAGGGGGTTAGTAAATAAGACTTCAAGGGGGCTATAGGCCTATACTCGATCGAAATAGTTAAGTTCTAGCTACTAAAGAGCCTATAAAGGAAGTAGGCTATAGTACTCCTAGGCTTATAAGACCTCGAAGAGGCCTAGAAGGCCTATAATAAGGGCGTAGTCTAGAATGCCTAGGTACTAGACTATAAACCCTACTAGGATACTCTAGAGCTAAGGTAGTACTATAAGTATTAGGGCTTTGGCTATACCTAGTGGTATTACTAGTAGCCGGCCCGTTATAGCTATTATAGTATAAAGGCCTATAGGGAGGGAGGGAAGACTAGGGAGGCCTAGTGCCCTACCTACTCTAGCTAACTCCCTTATAGGTATATAGCCTATAGGGGCCCCTATACTACCTAGTATAGGGGCTACCTAAGGAAAGTCGAAGCCTAGGAGAGGGCTAGGGAGGCCTACTAGTATAGACCTTAGACCTTCTAACTAATGGAATAACTATACTAGAAGGTAGCCTTCGAGTTTAATAGCTAGCTAGAAGATGACAACTACTATTAAACTAGGGCTAAACGCCCCTATAGGAGGCCTACCCTAGCCTAATAGGTGGCTAGGAGTACCTTGTTTAATGCCTAATAGACCTATATCTCCTTTCTATAGCCTAGAGCCCCCTCCCTCTTATAATTAGTTAAGGGGGCAATAGCTATAGAGCCTACTACTACTATACCTTCGTCCTCTACTCTAGCTACCTCAAATATAAATTAAGGTCCTTTAGTAGAATACCTAAGGTAATAAATAGGCCCTCGAGGTCCTACCAGAGGAGGCTAAATACGACCTACTAGCTATCTAGGAACTATAGATTAACTAGTTTATAGGGTTAATATATTGCCCCTAGGCTTCGAAATACTACCTAGTCTATAAGCCTAAGGGCAAGGCGGCTATTCTAGTGGCTAAACGGTTCCCGGTTAGCTAATAGGACTATTTAATAGAGGAGAACTAGTATAGGGTAACCTTTCTAACCCTAGGAGAGAGGAGGTTTAAACTCTAGTTAGTCTATAATAGCAAGGGCGAATAGGCCCTCTTTTAGGACCTACTAGCCCTACCTTAGCTAACCTACCCCCTAGTTCTTATAGGTAACTTTAACCTCTACTACTTGGTCTAGGACCTATTTAATAGGCTTAGCCTAGGGGCTAGGGACCTCCTTAGCCTTATAGACTAGTAGGACCTTGACCTATAAACGCTATATAGCTAGGTTACTAGGGCCCCCTAAGGGGACTAACGTAGCTAGCCTTCTACGATAGACCTACTCTAGGCCTTGGCCGGGCTAGAGGCGACCTATAGAGATATCGTAAAACGTAGGAAATCCGATTACTACCTATAGGCCCTAAACGTCTCCCTCTAGGGGACTAATAGGCCTATACCGGCTAATAAAGGGTAGGACTAGAAGAGCCTAGACAAGGAGGTCGTATAGGCCGAGGTAGCCTACCTCCTACTCTAGCTTAGTAGGTAGGTATCGGCCCTAGCTAGGCCTATCTTCTAGGACCTAGAGGAGCTTCTATAGGCCTTTGACAGGCTTATAAAGGCCCTCGAGGAGATAGCTATAGTCTCGGCTCTAGTAAAGAAGGCTAGTATAGGTAGTAAACGAGCTCGATAGTAGACAAAGGAGGTTCGGGAGGCCTAGAAGAGGGCTAAGGAGGTAGAGAGGGCCTATAGGGGTACCCTAAACCCCTATATATAGGAGGCACTTCGGTAGGCCCTATAGGACTAGGCCAAGACTATTATAGCCACGAAGACCAAGAGCTAGAGAGCTACGCTATAGGAGGTAACTAACTAGCTAGACCTACTATAGAGGCTAGAGCGGTAGGTAAGGCTATAAAGCTACCTACCGGTTAACCCTCTAAAGCTCCTAGCCTTCGAAGGAGGGCTTATAACCTACTAATAGAAGGCTAGGGCTCTAGCTAATAAGTTCTTTCCAAACCTAGAAGTAGACTTATTAGATATTAACGACCTAGATCTAAACGACCACTAGGAGCCGAAGTTCGAAATAAGCTAGGAGGTTACAATAGGTAATATTAGGGTAGTACTAGCTAGAGCAGCCCTATAGAAGGCCTTAGGGGAGGACCTCCTCCCTATAGGCCTATTAAAGGCCTATAGGTGGCTACTCTACTAGATACTAGCTATACTAGCCTTAGAGAGCTTATAGCTTGGCTGTTTCCTAGCCTAGTTTAAAAGGGCTAAGATAGTAGTCTTCTATAAGCCTAGTAAACCCCTATAGGCCTACTTTACCCTAGGTAGCTATAGGCTTATAATGCTCCTACTCATAGTAGGTAAGGTACTAGAGGCTATAGTTACCTAGAAGGTAACGGCTATTATAGAGGCCTATAGGCTTCTCCTAGCCGAGTAGATAGGTAACTAGGAATATAGGTCTACCGAACTAGCTATTCGGCTTATTATAGCCTAGGTTTAGGAGGCTTAGAGGTATAAGGTAGCTACCTCCCTTCTATAGCTTAATATCTTAGGGGCTTTTGATACTATTAACTATACCTAGCTACTAATTACTTTACGGAGCTAGGGCTTCCTAAAGTGGTTAGTAGTCTAGGTTAGGGAGTAGCTATAGGATAGGGTAGCTATCCTTTACTTTGATAGCTAGAAAATAGAGGATATAGTAGTAAGGGCTGGGGTCTTCTAGGGGTTACCCCTCTCCCCTATACTATTTATCCTCTATATAGCCTCTCTCTACTAGGCTATTTGCTAGGCTAGCCCTATAGTTAGCTTAGTAGGCTTTACTAATAATATTAACCTTCTAGCCTTTAAGAGGGCTAAGGAGGCCTATAACGATTAGCTATAGAGGGCTTAAAAGGCCTACCTATAGTAAGTAAGGACCTAGGGTATAGCCTTTACCCTAGAAAAGTACGAACTTATCTACTTTAACAGGGGCTAGAAATAGTAGTCGCGATTACTAGAGCTCCTATAGCCTAGAGGGGGTATTACTATTATAGCCCCTTCGAAGTTAGCTAGATTCCTAGGGGTCTAGCTAGACTAAAGGCTATAATAGGGCCCCTACTATATAAAGGTAGCTAAGAAGCTAGAAACCTAGGAGTTTACTCTAATTAGGCTTACCATAAAGACCTAGGGCCCTAGCCTACTATAGGCCTATAAGGTCTATACTAAGTATATCTATAGCGCCCTAACTTATAGGGCCTCGAACTTCTATAAGCTTACCAAGCTAGGGGGTAAGCTAGAAGGCCTTGCTAGGGAACTATCGAAGGCCTAGTATAAGGCCATTTAGGTAGTTACTAGGGCCTATAAGGCTACCCCTATCTACTACCTTAAAACAGAGGCCTAGGTACTACCCCTTGACCTCTATCTTAATAAGAGGCTAGCTAACTTTAAAGCTAAACTCGACTAGCTACTCCTATAGACTAGGGCAGGCCTAGGGACCTCTTAGGTCCCTATAAGGGCTCTTATCTAATAGGCCTATAATAGGCTTAGCTAGAGGTTCCGGAAGAGAAGGACTAGGGCAAGGGGCTAGGAGCTAAAGCCTATAGCCCTAGAGGTAGTAAGGTCGATAGTCTAGTAATAGGTCTAGGAAGGCTATAAAGGGGGTTAACCCCCCCTATAGACCCCATAAAGTAGACTATAGGCTATAGAACTAGCTATAGTAGCTAGTTAGAGTAATTATTAGAGGGCTGACTAAGCTAGTAGGAAGATATAGTATATATCGGACAAGGACCCCCTGTGCCTAGTTTTTATAGGGGAAGGCCTATAAAGGTACTAGGGCCTAACGAAGGCCTAGAGCTCCCTACTAATATAGGCCTATATAGGGGCTATTAGCCTCTATAACTTCCTTTTTAGGGTTCAAGTCCCAGGGGTTAGTACCCCCTACTATACCTATAGCTAAGGGAGGGAGACTATAGAGTACCTAGTTATCTGGTGCCCGAACCTACTAAGAAGCCGAACGTAGGAATCCTAGGAAATACGGTCGTAAAGGGACCTAGACCTCGTTTTACGGGGTATAGGGACCTATAACCATCGTTTGGTAAGGAGGGTTCTATAGTAGCTAATAGACCTAGGGAGGCTCCTAGAATACCGCCTTGTAAGGAGGCTAGACCGGGAGGGAAGGCCTCTTTAGGGCTGTTCTAGCTACTTCTCCTTTTCTCTATAGTGTACTAGTTTTCTGGATTAGGCGTTAAAGGTAGGATAGAGGTTTTTATCTGGCCTATTAGGTATGGTTTCCTTTATATATAACTAGAGAGGCTCTGGTATACTTATTAGTATAATAGTGTAGGACTAATAATAATAATAATAACTCCTAGCCTTTAAAAGGAGCTATTAACCTATTTTTTAATATATTATAGAGAAGATTAGACTTATATAATTAGCTAATTAGCCTAGTTATTAACTCTTAGTACCTCTCTATATATAGGCTCCTATTTAAGAAGATTAAAAAGGCATTTAACTAGAAAGATTAAATTAATTTAGCTATAGTAGGCAAATAACGCTCTAAAGGTGTAGTTAGAAGTAGCCTAGCTATCAAAGAGGAAGAAGGTAATTATTAATCTATATAAGTAGTTTATTACGATTAAATAGATCTCCCAGGCCTAGGTTAAAGCCAGCCATATTAAGGACCCTATAGCTAAAGAAAGCGGCTTAGAAAGTGTAGAATCAATGGCTTCCTATATTGTAGTTGGTTAAATAGAACTATAATATATATTATTGAAAAAGATAGGTGGTTGTAGGTGCCAAGGTTTGCCAAGTGTTCCATTGATAAGTTGTTCCATCGATGGGGGGTCATACTTATAAGTAGTTGCCAGGTACCGAAGCAAAGAATGAATAATATAATAATTATACCTGCCCTACCTGACCAAAGCAGCCTTCTACGGTCCTTCACACCGCCATTAATTTAATAGTACCTTACACAAGCAAGGCTTCTCAGCCCCTTAGACTTCATCCCAGCTAGACTCCCCTAGTGAGACACAGAACCGTCGCCCGCGCCAGCCGCTCGCAGCAGGAAATAGTCGGTGATATCGTTCTCCAAGCCGCAGTGCCTGCACACGTGCATCACCCGCCCGCCGCGGTGGTCCCTGGTTGCCCCCGCGGCCAGTGCAGACGGCGACGGCGACGGCGACGGCGGCGGCGGCGCGACGTAATGCGCGGCCGGCACCACCACGGGGCTCATGTCGTGCTCGGCCGCCCGCGGCCCGTACGTCGTCACGCCGGGCAGGGACTCCTGGCTGGCGTTGCTGATGATGCCGGGCGGCGGCGCGTGGCGCGTCCCGGCTGCTCGCTCGCCGTCGCGCTCCGGGCCGCGGCCGCCGTGCGAGGAGGGCGGGATCGGCGGCAGCAGCTCGTGCTGGTTCTGCTGGTTCTGCTGGTTCTGCTGGTTCTGCTGTTGCTGCTGAGTACGAGTCGAAGGAATCGTCGTCGCGCCCGCTGCGCTGCCGTACCCGACACCCCCGACGACGGCGGCGGCGGCGGCGGCGGCGGCGGTGCGCGAGGTGTTGGTGTCGTCATCGGCGGCGGGCAGGACCCCCCCGTCCGTTCCCGTCGTTGCCGTGGCGGTGTCGGCGTGCGCGCTCCGCCGCCGCGACTTGGGCTTGACCTTGACGCCGGACGGGGTTCCGGAGGACAGGACGTTGTACTCGAGCCTGCTGTCGTCTTCGTCGCCGCCGTCGCCGTCGTCGCCGCCGTCGCCGCCGTACTCTTCATGACGGGAGGTAGTTCCGCGCGCCTGTTTTTTGATGCCAGACGGGGTCCCGGACGCGAGGGTGTTGTAATGGTTGCCGCCCGGCTCGTTCGTCGTTGTGGCACCCACCTTCTCCTTCTTCTGCTGCGTCCCCTGGGACGCGCCAGACTGGTTCTCGGCCCCGGCGGCAGCGAGCCCGTGGCCGACGCCCTCTGGACGCACCGGCGGCTCTCTCGGATGTTCAAAGGGGGTCGGAACTTCCTCGGTCGGATGCATGGTCTCTCCGGCGGGACCTGCGCCGCCTGCGCCGGCAGACATTGGCGCACGCTTACTGTTGGCTGCCTCTTGTGTCTTCTCTCGGCTCTCCTCGCCGGTGCTCTTTCTCTTGGCGCGTTGGTGAAAGAGACCAAAGGTACCGGCCCCCGCCGCCGCCGCCGTTCCTGCCGCCGCCGCTCCTCCCGCGGAGGTCTCGTCCTCGGTCTTGGCGGACGATCTCGACCGCCTGCGCTCCGTTGTCGATTCGCCCATGCTGGGTCTGCGCGGGCGGCTCGGAGGGTTGGCGACCACGGTGGCATCCTGGTTCGCCGGCTCGTCCTGGTCGCCGGCAGACTTCCTGCGGGTTACCTCTTTGGCGTCACTCCTGCGCCGGTGAAAGATGCCAAAGATGCCGTGCTTCCTGTTTCGGTTGTTGCCCTTGCGCGACCCTTCTTCGTGCCTGCTGGCTTTCTCGATCGGCGATGTCGGCTGCGAAGAGCGTCGCTCGTTGCCCTTCGCGGCTCCTCCTGCTGCGACGACCTGGCTCCTCTCTCCCTCTGCATTGGTGAGGGCGCCGAGGCCCTCCTGGTTCCGATCGGCGGCAGCAGCAGCAGCAGCAGCAGCAGCAGCAGCAGCAGCTCCCTGTCTGGACGGCGACCCTGACGCGCGCCCGTCGTTGCGGCCCTCCGGAGGCCCCGTGGCAAGAGGAAAAGCTCGTTGTTGGGCAGCGGTCTCGCGCTTCGCCTGGGCGTCGACGTGCCCGCCGTCTCTCGAGTCCGCCTCGGCGAGATGGAGGACGTCGTCGCGAACGGCCGTCTCTGGGAGGACGCCGGGGGCGATGTTCCGAGAGCGGCGTCTCGACTCGTCGTCTTGACTACCGTGCCCGGTCACGGTGTTGTAAACGCCGGTGCCCCTGGGATAGTTCGTGACATCTCCCTCAACGACGGCTGTCCCCGGCGACGACGAGTTCGTCGGGGCCGACTTTGGAGGCAGGTGGTGATGCTCCTCGTGGTCGTCCGCGGCACTTCCGTGGCCTGTCACTGTGTTGTAGACGGCTCCGTCTGCGCCTCTGGATGTGTCTCCCAAATGCGAGGCCGGCTCATCCGACAGCGGACGGCTTTGCTCCAGGCTTTGCTGCTGCTGCTGCTCCTGCTGCTGCTGCTGCAACGCCTTCGGTTCGGTCTTCCCCGCACCTCCCTCCACGGCACTGGTACCAATCATCGCGGCAGCCGAGCTTCTGTTCTCATCCTTGCTCGAGACGGCTGTCGGCTTCGTCGTCGTGCCCAGTTCGGTTCCGATGGGCGACTTCATGGGGCAAGTAAAGAGGGTAGTATGATGTTCCCGGACATAGGTGCCGCCCCCTATTGCTTCATTAGGGCCGTACCAGTGGGGCTTATCATCGGGAACGGCAACGCCCGAGTCGGTGTGCTTGTGGCCGCGAGGGTCACTGGGCTTGTGGAGATTGCTACGCTGCCGGCATTGCTGATCAAGCTGGCTCGGCTGCTTCTGCTGTTGCTGCATCATCATCTCATCCGGGGTGGGCGGGATGCTGTCGGGGTAGGACCCGGGGAGTGCTCTTGTTGCCATTACACTTTGGACAGTTGAAGGAAGCAGTTTCAGGCCGTATATCTTCTGACCAAGATATGGGCCGGGGGGGTTGGGTGCGAGTTATCCGATGCAAGGTTGCAGAGCAGTATTATCTTTGGTTGATGCATATATATATGTAAGAGGTAACACTCGGGGACCGAAGTCAAAAAAAGGCGCACATTAACGGCCCTCAACTCATTTAATAATACCTCTTGCCGCAAACAAAAGATGAACCCAACTCGACAGCGTCATTCCGTCCTCAGCCGGGCCGTTCTGACATCATGGCCGGTCCGTTAGGTCGGCTCGAGCCAATGATGCGCTGCTTCGGTGTGGATGCAACACCAAGACTGACGTTGCTCTCTTGGCATACAAACTATTGTTCCCAGCCCTTTTTGGCTCACATGATTATCCGATGTTATCAGATCGAAATTCCAAGCATTGCGTAAGGCCTCAGCAAACTGCTTAATATAGTTTGGTTGTGCTGGTAGCAACGGAATAACGGGGCCAATGCCTGCATCTGAGGTGTCAAGGCTTAAAGATGTTGGTGTAATTAGGGCCCTACTTGGTAGCTAGGTATGTACTCTAGCAAGGTGCTCCAACTAGATAATGACGTCAATCTCGAGAGCGTTGATCGTCGGGCTGCAGGCTCAGCGATCCGGGACCCTTGAAACCCTTGAAGCCACATTCTCTCTCTCTCTCTTTGCTGCATGAAGCTCGGCCAGGTCGACGAATTTAGCCGTGGACCTATATATACATACCTTGTGCCTGAGCGGAGGTGGTGGAGGTTCGGTGCTGCGCAAGTACACTAATTAATTACTTGTACATACAGTAAGTAGTATCTGCTGGTGGGAGGTTGTCCTGCCTCACCTGCTCATATCCACTGCCCGCATCATCCGTTCGTCCATCCGTCCAACCGCCCGGGCACGTCCTCCATCCGGGGTTCTCGCTTCTCCAGACCCCGGGGTGCGCGATGCGGACCCCCCTTCCCCCCTGCGGGCGTGGAGGCCACGAGGGAACCCAGAACTCCCCAGGCTCGTCTCCGGCCGGGGAAGTTTGGGGAGTGACTGGAGGATGCCGTATGGGGGAGGGAAGCGAGCTTGCCAGGGCTCATCCTGTTTGCCCGGATGAGAAACGAAGCACTTACACATGTAATTACTGAGTACGTATAACCTTTGGGATTACCGCAATGGGCAAGTATAATTCATAGTAGCAACCTTGAAAAGAACCACGTAATTACCACAATACTCGCTGTTCAATTCGAAGTAACTATCAGCCGGGAGTTCGGCGCTGCAGCAATCCCTACGAACAAAAAAAAATAATTAATCTAAATCATTTGTCAACGCCATTCTTCGTTGAAGAGCATGTCGAGAAAATGGGTCACGCAGCTCGGCTCCTACATTCGTGAGGGAAGAGGTGAATAGCCAGATCCAGATACCTCTCTTTTCGCGCCGCAGTCTGCGCATACCCCCCCCCCCTTTTTCTGGTGCATTAACCTCAGTAAGTAGTAGGCATGTAATCTAACAATGCACTTCTGTGAACTACTTTAGCTGTCAAGCCGATGTAAGTACCTTGGGGATCCTCGGTCACGGTCCGCTGTCATTCTCAAGTTACTCAGAGTCCCGACACAGGGAGGAGTGAGAGTTGAAGGCGTCCATTGCGCCCGGCCCGCTTAGCTAATTAATTAGAAGTCCATGGTCTGAGTGCACTTCAGTGTAGGATACCCGTCTTGTCAGGTTTAGTTGGGAGAATGAGGCGTTACTAGGCGATTCATAACGCGTAGCTGTAGCTGCACAGAATAATTGTATCTGTCATTCATCGCCTTCGCCGCTCCATACCCATGGAGAATCAAGATATTACACCTGATCCCCATAAAACCATATGCCGCTATCAGCACGGACCAGGACATAGGTCGTCAAGTTGGGGAGGAGGAGGAGGGCGTGTCTAGAGCGACACCGAAGTGGCGCCAGTTCGGTTCACCTTTGTGTGCGAGTTGCTGCAACTATTAATTACTAATTAGTTACTGGACCGACGTTTTCGCAGGGATGGAACGGGTGTTGGTTCACTCTTGCAACAAAACGACCTGTAGGAAGAGAGGAATGGCAGGTGCTGTGCATCCTTGGTTCCAGGGAGTTAACTTCCGTTTTTATCATGTCAGGGAGTAACTGCTTTGGGTCTTCCTGGTCTGTTCTGTGGATGCCTGCGGGAAAGTGGGAAACGCGGTCGAGCTGCAAGCAATGCTGCGACCCTGTGATTAAACGGTGGCGGCCCTTTTTCTAATCAGTATGTGTTGTAACTGCAACAACCACCTCCTCTACCCACCATACCGTGATGGCCATATTATAATTATCTTTCTTGATTCTGGCTGTCGGAGACGGTCAGGCAATTAACAAGATAAGTATGAGCTTATATCAGGTCTGCTGCGCGCTCTGCGGGTGGGTCGTGCGGCCAAAATGGGACTCTGAATCTTCCGAAAGATGGGAAAACAAGCTTCGCGCCCGTAAGTGCCCCTAGAGTGCCCAATCTCGATGGATCCGGGTTTGCTTCGGGCGGCTGACGATGGAGTAGTGTGCTTCAGCTCCGCTGGCCCCCTGCACACCGGATATCCCGTTCCGGCTATCACGAACGCGCCCCACGACGAGAAGAACATGGGCGAGAGCGGTGCCGGCTTCAACCCTTCCGACGAGGACGCCATTCCCCTCTCGTATTCCCCGGGTCTTGGAGTCATTCGCGGCTTTGTCTTCCACGATTCCTGCTGGAGACTGCTGCAAGAAGCGTCGCGCCCAGCCCCGTTCTCGCTCCAGAGATTGCTCGACATCTGCCGCTCCCTTCCCGTTTTACCCCATAGTCACGCGCCAAGCTGGGGCCACGATTATGGCGGAGCTGCTGTGGTAGACAAGACGTACTCCTTCCCCTGGGAAGAAGAAGGACGATACGACGCCCGGGATTTCTCTGGGCCGGACCCGGTGTTCAGCGCGGACCCCTATCGGGTCCCCGGCGTCGACCGTCTCATTGCCGAGGATCCACAGGAACCGCCGCCGGCCTTCACGCATATCGCTCGGCCGTCTCGGATTCTATTAGGGAGGGACTGTTTCGCGTCGCTGCCGGCAGAGTTATGCGCAGCCATTGCCGTGCTCCTGCCTACCGCAGATGCGCTTCGCGCTCGCCTGGCCTCGTGGGCATTCTTCCCCCTTTTCTACAGTCAGCAGTTCTGGGCTTCCACATTCGGGGCGTCCGGCTCTTTGGAACCCGCGATCAATCGCCAAAAGACTGGCGTTGGCTCTACCGTCGCACCCATAAACACGTCCATCTCAACCAGGGACTCCGCAATAGGCGGCGCATCTGGCGTCTCCTGGAAGGCGTGGTGAATATTATGACCCTAGTCTGGAACAATATGCCCCCGGCCTTGCCCCTGTTATGGTCGCTGGATTCCGTTCTGCAAGCTACGGATCTGCGCATCGAGGCGACTGGGCTTCTCTGGAGTGCCGAGCAGGCCGGTGGCGGCAACTATTTCCGCTACGGCTGCCGTAGATTCCGAACCCAAAGCGTTGCTATCCCTGACAACCTTGCGCGTCTATCCGTCTCTACTGCTGCTTTCCCCGATGGAGGGTATATTGTGGGAATGTCTCTCTCCACCCTTGCCGGAGATCACATTCGCCTGGGCTACTGCTCTCCTTCGGAACATTTCGTCGAGCTTTCCCACCTCTGGGGCTTCCGCCTGGCCATAGGATCTCGCGGCCTCCAGGGTCTCCAATGCATTGCTGGGCCGGCGGGCTCGGGGTCGCCCTGGCTCGGATACCTGGATGACGTCCCTCAAACCGACCGGCTGCTCGTCGCCGGCCGTATCATGGGGCTGGAGGCAGGGTTCGACGTATGTGGCCCCCGGCGAGAGAGTTCATAAACGGACCATTATATATACCACATACCTGTACTGTATGCGCGCACATACCACGGATCACGCAACGCTAACCCTAGGCAGGGGTGCAAGATGGTCAGTCTCGCTGTCTATGTACGATCGACTCCTCTTCGAGGAGCCTTGCCGCACCAATGCCGATTCCGAGACGCAGCGGTGTGGTATGCTACCATCCCGCCACCTAACCTCTGCTTGAACGAGGACTCATTCCCCCAACTTGACTCTTATATGGTTGGCTACAACCCACTGTTCTGGTGCCACTTTGGAGGAACCGGGGGGAAGTACCCTCGGCACCTGACCAGCATTTCGGCGACATCCTCGGATGGCTTGCTTCGAATTCACTTTTCCTACAACAAAGAAGTGCCACCAGGGCATCGAGTCCTTGGCCGACTCAGTATCGTAGAGGAACATGACTATGTCCTCGGCTTCTCCATCGATGGGCCTGGCGGAGAGCGTATTGAAGGCATCAAGATGGGCTATTCTGCACCCAGCTCCGGGGAAGTCCTTCCTCGGATCGTTGGGAAAGAGATTATGGTTTGGAGCGAGGTATGTTCCTCTTCATCCCTTCCCTCTTTCCGACCCGGTTGGGCAGCATTGCTCACTCCCTCTATCCTTCTAGTTTTATACAAACGGCGGGAGATCATGTCAGATTTTCAAGTGCGGTGAAGACAGGGTGTGCAGTGAAGTCAGAGCCGCTCCGGGCACGGTCATCACTGGCCTCTATGCCTCTGAGGTACGTGTTCCCAGAGATAATTAGTACTAAGCTGCTGCGACTGACAGCATCGCGGTACAGAGCTCCGAGGAATGCCTGATTACCGCCATGGGGGTAATAACGGAGCAAATTGGGGAGTCTGGCCCATCATCAGAGGTCCAGGAAGCTTCAGCGGGGCTTTCGCAGTTTATCTTGAAAGACCTCACCTAATTACCTTCAGCATCATTATTCAGTATTTCCAGAAAGATACCCAGCTACTCATCAACCTGGGTGCCTGGGAAGCGATCAATCTCAACACCGGCTTTCGAGTCCGACCAGCGGACCGAATCGACAACGGCGAGGGCGGTAGCTTCGCCGGGCGAAATAATTAATTAGCCCCAAATCAGGTTTCACAACAGCGCTCACATATGACACTTTTCATAATCACAACTCGGATGGTAATTAAGGGACGACAATATGGCATGCACCTGGTTGTGTACATCCCGAAGAAGAAGAAGTATATATAGCGGGTTATTATATAACTACGCCCTGATGAAAAACTCGACCACTGTCCACCTGTCGCACCTCGTCGATTTGCCCATTGCCCTGCAACTTCCCTTCACCGTCCTCATCCAGCACCCTCGACACGTGTCTCTCATATCCTCGGTGCCTCGAAATCTCAGCTCGACTACCCTCCCCTATCCAAAACAAAGCCCACTGCATGCTTCCGAATACCCGCCATTCAAGCCGACAGCCTGCGGTCCCGTTTGCCCCCGTTGTCCCTCAAGACCAACTACTGACCCTCCCACGCTAAGTGACGCTGTCGAATGTGTATCGCACAGTGGATGACTAACCCATTCGGGCGACCCCGGGATCGACTATTGATTGGAGAAGGCAAAGTAGGCCAGTATGACGGGCCAGCCGGCGGACATGAGAAAGGCGGCCAGGACGGAGAGCATGGTGACGCCCCTGTCGTTGTTGGGACCGGCCCAGCGTCGCAGCAGGCCGACGGCACACCAGATCATGCCGATGCCGTAGAGGGAGAGGCCCCAGATGATGGCGACGATGATGTCGTTGGCGCGGTCGATGGGCGACAGCACAGCGCCCGACGTGTCGGCGAACGGCTCCGAGAGGGACAGGTTCTGGCCCATGTTTTTTTTTTCTCTTCTCTTCCTCTCTTCTCTTCTTCCCTTTTGTTCTTTTTCTTGTTCAAAAACGGTATGCTTCGGTTCGGTTCGGTTCGGTTCAGTGCGGGCTTTTAATCTCGAATGCGATCGAAAGCGCGCGACGGGGAGGAGAGGAGAACTAGGTATGGTAGGCTGCGTGGACCGGCCGGAGAGGAGCGTCGGATATCTCTTCTTCTTCCGCTTCTTCTTCCTTTTTTTTCCTCTTTTTTTTTCTTTTTCTTTTAAAATAATTAACAAGTTACTCAAGAAACGAACGGAACGAACTGCGACCAGCGACCAGCGACCGGCACTCTTCTTTGTCTAGCAACGAGTGGTTTTCCTCGGGGGATTAGGTATTTGGAGACTGAGGGAGCGTCACCCGAGGAGAAATAAGACGAGGAGAAGAGAATGAGAAAAGCAAAGAAAAAACGGTACAAAAGAGGAAGAGAGATGATGCACGAGTGGCCCCAAACGGGGGATCGTACGATCTTGAACGGCCTTCTTGGGGAGGGAGGTGCCCCCTACGGAGGACCCTGAGCAGACGAGCAGGGGAGCATGGATAATACGGAACTCATGATGAAGCGCAGAGATCAGGGCCGTCAGTGCCCGCCCTTTTCTTGGCATCTCAGTTACCCTAATCCGTACACTAACTATACGCTGTTGCACCTGTTGCACCCGGCTGTATACTCCGTACGGCAAGTAATTTTGTGTGTACCGGGGAACTTTACAAGTAAAACGGAGAGAAGTGGCGTAATGACACGGGGACGAGCCATTTCTATTGGTCGAGCCGGACAGCGCTTTTTGTCTCACCTGTCTCGGATCCGGGGAGGTCGCGTCCTGCGAACAGCAGAGCCTCAAAAACCTGAGACGACTGCTGAATCGCGAGGTGCCCCAGCCAGCCCCTTGTGTCCGTGTCCGTGTCCTTGTGTCCGTGTGGAGGAGGCGTGTTCAGGGGACAGGGGTTGATTGGGGGTGGGGGCCCCGGGCATTTGGAGGCGCACTACTGTAGTACGGGGCTTGGCTACTCCGTCTAAGCGCTCTAAAAGGCAACCTCTGAGGACGGGCCGTCTGATGTTGTGTTTCAAGGGCGCATGGGTATCGTCCACACGACATGGCTAATATCCCACTCACCAGAAGCTCGAAGGGAAAAAACAAAGGAAAAAAAAAACAATGAACCATAAATGAACCCAAGGCATGAAATAGGACGCATGCGCATCTGTGAAGGCGTCTACCCAAACACATATCGAGGTGTTCCGGCTTTCGCCTTCCTATATATACCTCCCAACTTTGCCGATGCAGCATGTTGCCTGATCCTCCAGCCCCAAGTACCTCCAGGGTTCCAAGGCAAAGAGAGAAGGGGGGGGGGGGGGGGGGGGGGGAGCCGCAGGCGAGGTAGCTGGATGGGAAACATTTTTTAACGAAATCCTGATCGGAGCTTCCCCTCGTGATGATCCAGGGTAGCATGTATCCCTCTCCCCCTCCTTCTCTTGGTCGTGTTGGCCCGATGACACGATGTCGTCCCGCCCTCCGCACGACGGCAGCGACAGCGACTCAAGGCCATCAGAGGGGCTTCTGAGCGTAGATCAGCCGCAGTCTCCCGTAGGGGTGCACGGTCTTGTCGCGCATCTGCTTGCGAAGGTGGGCGACGTAGGCATGGACCTCGGCCGCGGACCAGCCCATGATCTGCTGGAACGTGTACAGAATCAGGCCTGGAGGTTTGTCGAGGTGGGTTCACACGATCCCGTCAGCCAAGACAACAAGGGCCACAACTTGTATAGAGAGAGAGAGAGAGAGAGAGAGCGCATGACTACGGCCAGCTGCCCCGGACTAGACTCAAGACTCACCTTCCGTATCCTGATCTATCGCGAGGTGGCAGTAAGCGCCGAGCTCTGCTTGCTTCTTGTCGGCAGGCCAGGCGGTGAGGGGGACCTGGAGAGTTGCGACGCAGACCGAGTTAGCACGTATTTAAATGGGACGGGAGCTTTTTTTTTTCTTTTTTCTTTTTTTTATTAAAAAAATAAAGAACAAACTACTTGCCTTGAAGTCATGTTGCACCAGGTTGACGAACCCGGCTGCCTCGAGGCCGGTGCGCTGGACGTTATCGCTCACGGGCATGAAGGTCCTGCCAAACTTCCTGCCGCCCTCTTCAAAGACCTTACTCCACTGGTCCATGGCGGAACCCTCCTTGATGGTGCCGTCGTCGGAGCAGAAGGCGCTGTCGGCCTCGAAGGTCTCGATGTAGCCGCCCGGCTTGACGACGCGGTAGGCCTCGCGGAAGAGCTGGTTCCAGTCGGCGATGGAGCCGTAGAGGTAGCGCATGTGGACAAAGTCGAACGAGTTCTCGGCGAAGGTCCACGCCTGCGTCGCATCCTCCATCTCGAAGAAGACGTTGGGCGGCACCCAGCCGGGCTGGATCGGCGAGATGTCGGTGCCGATCACCTCGACGTTGGGGTGCTCGTCGGCGAAGTCGCTGGTATAGTGGTTGGCCCGTCAGAAGAGAGAAGAAGAAACAGGAGAGAGAAAACAAGCCAGGCACGCTTACATCGCCCAAATTCCTGTAGAAAAAAGAAGAAAAAAAAAGAAGCGCGGTCAGCATGTTATGCTTACGGTAGGGGGGCACCGTAAGGTACTTACCCGTCCCTGTCCCGACATCCAGAACCTTCTTGATCTTGTCTACTTCCAGCGGCGCCTTGTAGAGGGCGCCGTCCAGCATGAGAGTGAACGCATGGTGCCTAAGGAGGACGAGAGAGCGCGGGTGAAAAAACCGCGGTTAGTTATATCGTTCCTCCTAAAACACACTTTCCCCCAATCCAACTCCCCAACGCTCGGTTCCTCATCCATGCATCACGCATGTGTCTCTTCCCCGGGTACCATCCAGAATGCCGCGGGGTGGGCCAGTGTTCTCTCACTTACTGGATATCCATGCACTCGGCCTGCTTCTCATCGTTCGGGCCCCTGGATCGAGAGAATCAGGGTGCGCAGATGAGCACCCCCCCAATGGTGTGAGCCGGACAGGTCCCCCATCATCACTCGCAGCAAGCAGCGCAAATCAAAAACTGCAAGGTAAGGAAAAGGCTCGGTCGGAGACGAACCAGTATTCGGCCGGCGTCCTATCGCTGTGGTAGGTCCTCCCGTTGATGGTGCGGTAGGCTAGAATGCTCGAGGTGAGCGAGTTGGTCGAGCTGGCAATTTCGCTGTCGTAGCTCGAGTCGGCGTCATTAATCGGCTACATGAGGGGGTATCACAATAGCGTCAGCCTTTGTGGCTTCTTATTGACAACTATCATCTTCCTTGTTTCCTCTCGGGGAGGGGGGGGGGGGGGGGGGTGAAAAAAATGGGGGCCCCCCCCCCCCCCCCCCCCCCCCCCCACAAAAAAAAAAAAAAAAAAAAAAAAAAAAAGCCGGCGACGAGACGGGGCGTGCTCGGGCGGGTGTGCTCAGGGGGGCTTGCACCCATCCGGATAGACCTACTTGCCGTGTCCAGTGCTGGCCGGGGAGAATGTCGCCCTGAGCGCCGGATTCGGCCGACGTCTGCGCTTGGGCGCTCGAGGATGCCTCGGCCGGTGATGCGGCAGCGGCGGGCGTTGATTCGGCCTGCTTCGTCTCTGCCGGCTTCTCTTCGGCCGGCTTCGTCTCGGCCGGCTTCGTCTCGGCCGGCTTCGTCTCGGCCGGAGCCGGGCTGTTGCTCTCGTTCTTGGCTGGCGAGGACATGGCGGCGGCGGAGAATTGGCTTGCTGTCAATAATTACTCGTGTGGTTTGTTGAAAGGTTTCGCGACGGGAGAAAATGATGGGATAACCCTGTCTGCGCGCGAACGGAAACAAGCAAACAAAAACAGGAAAAAAAAGGGGGGAGCTGTCAGATTGAAAAGGGAAGTTTGTTCGCTCGCACCGGGTGGCGGCGGGGAACAAGAAGTGGTGGTGGGATTGTCATCCTGTTCTGACGATTGGAGTTGATTGGAGCGGCCGTTCTGGTCTTGGGACTGCCATGCTCCTCTCAGAGCTCCTCTCAGAAGCGAGCGCCCGGGGGGGTTGCTCCGTTCGCCCACGAGAAGACGTGGCAGCAAAAAATGGAGACCGCCAACGGCGGCTCGCATGGCCATCAGTCCATCACCAACAACTGCGCACTGTAGCCAGTAGGAATTGAACCGTCGGCAGCGAACGTTGCAAACGGGCGGGGAATACACTATGCACCACCCCATGCCAGGTCCAACTAGTGTACACTAGTGTGCGCTAACAAGACGAACGAAATCGGATTCGGTAACAGGACCGTCCACCGAGAGCGGGTTCCTGGGGAGCAGATCCGATTGATCCAAGCTCCGTCTTGGTGGAAAGCTCAGGGCGACACCCAAGCTTCCCAGGCGTTTGTTGCAAAGTACCAGAAATACACCTTCAACACATGTACAACATCATCAACCAAAGAGAAAAATGATACATACAAGATAATACGATAAATACGTCTCTTATTATATAACGTACATGATTTTCAAAGCAAAATCCTGTTTTCTGCGCTTTCGTTTCTCAATGTGGTGTTGTAGGCGGGGACCCTTGTTAGTGCCCGTCTTGGGGAAGAAACTTACCTATCCGTATACTAACTAGTATATCCTGTGTATGGTAGTAGATAGATACACTAGCGTGTGACGGCCCGAGCATAGCAATCAGTTTGCAGAAACTCCACTACGCTACCTTCTAGTCCATTTGCAAGTATGTACATACTCTACCGTACATACTTACACTAGTAAACATTGCTAAGGCTATCTTGACGTTTGTCGAGTGCAATCACACAACAAGCTGGGTATCTAAAGGTGCCTACCTATCATACAAGTATCATACGGACCAATGTTCACCACTCATAAATTGCTCTGGCATATACTCCGTATTTCTCCCTCTCCGTACCTCTTTTATGTATATCTATCTCGTTTCTTTACCCCTCACTTCCCCTCCTTCCCCCCACCCACGCAGCATTCAGCCGATGCTCTCCTCTCGGTGATAGCTGCAGATGTGGCTGCAGCAAGCACAGTACATTATCACATACTAGAGCACACATGTGCGTACATACACACGTCCATGGAGGAGGGTTTCCCACTGGATACAACGCCCCTGATGATTCCTGTGCCACGTATCTTGGGCAGCCACACATTCCTTTGTCGCGCTTCGATCGATCTTTTCTCATACGTAGTACAGCCGCCGCCGTTTCGGCTCGAGCCGTGTCAGCCGCATGCAGAGGCGGAGGGTATCCAATCTGGGCCTCGCGCATGGTGGCACAGTCACGGCCATGCATGTTTCACACGTAAATGGAAGTCGCCTGCTAATAACTAGTGTACGTCCGTACATACTACGTAATTAATAGTAATTAATAATTCAAACGATATCAATTCTCGTCAACCCAACGACGACGCCATACATAGTACGTACCAAGAGAATACCAAAAGCAGGTCTTGTAGGGGAAGCCGCCATGTTCCAATCACTCGGTTCCAAACGGGACAATGTCGTCAGCAACTCCCGGCCAATGACTGATCAATCAAACGAAGCGATACCGCGCAATGCCGCCCGCCCTGGTTACGCCGTATTCAGCTCACCACCTCCGCCTCCGCCTCCGCCTCCGCCTCCGTCTCCGCCTCCATCTCCTCCTCCTGGCTTTGCCATCGTCCTTTCCCTCTCTGCCAAAGTCAGCGTCCTACTCTAACCCCTTGAACCGCCGATTATACTCCTCGACCGCCACCCCGACCATGCGATACATGAAGGTGCGCCCGCTCTCCTGCCCGATGGGAATGAATGGGCCGTTGGTGCCCCCGCGCAGAGTCAGGCTCAGCCCCGTTCGCTCCTTCGCAATCGTCTGCACATCCTTGAGCGGCACGTCCCACTCGGTCTGCAGACGCCGGCTCCTGATGAGCAGGATGCGCCCGTACGTCACCATCACCACCATGTCCTCGGTCGGCAGCTCCAGGTGGGCAATGTAGGCCTCGTTAAAGTACTTGCCGTTGTCAACCTGCTTGAGCCAGCTTTGGCCGAGCGCCTCACGCTGCGAGTACGGCCGCACCACGCCGTCGGCCGGAATGTGCCGCGGCAGCCGCACGCGCTCGAGCTCCGAGCCGTCAAAGACCGTCGTCGTGTTGCGCACCCCCTCCGACACGTTGGACGCGAAGTCGAGCACCCCGATCGCCGGCTTGGTCGCCAGCCCGACCACACCCTTCCCGATGCCTTTGAAAAAGCCGAGCGCGCCTTCCTGCTCCGCGCCCTCCAGCGGTTTGCGGGCGAGCCCGCCGACCCCCGATGCCACCGAGGTGAGGAAGCTGTTGGCGCCCGCAGTAACGCCGAACAGGGCATGCTTGGGCCGGTTGCGCGCGCGTGTGATGCGTCGCCGGTCTTGGAACTGCTTGTCCATGGTCGCGGCCGCGAGACCCTTCGCGAAGCTGCCCGTGACCTTGGAGAAGGAGTCGCTGAAGCCGTAGACCGACTTCTTGAAGAAAGAGCCGGCCCCGCGGGCGAGGCCGAGTCCAAAGTCCTCGGGCTTGTCCGACATGATGAGACCCTGGTATGGCTCGTAGAAGATGTCGGCGAAGCCAGAGCTGATGTTGTTGAAGAGGCCGACCGGGTTTCCGAGGAAGTCGGCACTACCTAGGATCTTGTGGATCTGGTATAAGGCCTCCTGACTGTAGTGGTTCGAGATGTTCTGGATAAGCACCGGAACCGAGACCCGTACATTCTCCAGCATCAGCGCGTTAAACCGCACGGGAGCGTCGTTGATGTTGCCGAGAGCCATGGTCATGACGTTGAAGAAGAACATGACGGGGTTCTTCGACGATGTCTTGTCCTCCACGTTGACCCTCTCGGTGCGCACAAACGAGAGGTCCAGCTGCATAGGCTGGATGTTGAGGACCTCAAAGTATATGTCCCTTCCTGCCTGCTGCTGCTTGGGCTGTGGAATGTCGATATTGTCATCGCACAGCTTGTCTTGTTCCTCCGTTGATGACCAGGAAGCGCCGGGGATCTTGGAGAATTCGAGTACCGCGTAGATAAAATCCTCGTCGAGCTCCACCGTCATCTCTTGCACGAGAATGGTGGCATATTTGATGTACTCGACACCGTACGAGTCGTCCTTGACACGCGTGACCATGGCGTGCAGCGAAGGGTGTGCCTCGATCTCTTGCGCCCTCTTCGGAACCACGCTGGGGTAGAGTATCATCGGAAAAATGCCGCCGTAGAGCTGGTTGTCGACCTGGATCCACTTCACTGCAAGGCTCACTGTCTGGTACATGGGCGAGTCGCTGTACCGGAGCTGGACATCCCGGAAGGTGAGGTAGGCCAGTTCTTTGAGTTGTGAATTGATGAGCGAGATACCAATGCCGGAAAGGCGCAATTGCGCGCTGAAAGTGGTATTGATATCAAGCGCCTTCGCCTCGAATCCCTCGCGACTGCTGCTTGACCCGGCGTTGGATCGCTGCCGGTAAAGACTCTTGGACTGTTTAAAGTTGGAAAGAATCAGAGTCTGTGTCGGCCCATCAGCAGTTACATTGATGTCGATGATTTTTGCCTGGCCGTTTGCGCCCACAAACTTCATGGGCATAAGGTTGCCGATCTCGGCTAGCTTGACGTGCCGCTCCTTGTTGTAGGCGCTGATGCACACCTCTTTGACCTTGGCTGCGGGGAAGTCCCAGGCATAAGGCATGATGCTGCGTGGAGGAAGGCGGTACCTAACCGGTCGCCAGCCAGATCGATCCTCGGTCCCGTCATCATCGATGTTGGGGTTGGCTTGGTAGAAAGTGAACTCGGTATCACTCTCGTTGCGCATTGAGAACGGCCAGCTTCTTTGCTCCATGCTGAGATTGAGGAATATCGTTGCGTCCTCCATCAGAGTCTCGATCCGGATAAGCCGTTGGCGCTGTCCTGCCCTGGCAATCTTGATATGCGTAATTCCAAGATCAGAGATGTTGAAGGGCGCCGTCCACTGGTTGTCGAAGCCAGGGTAGCATAAGCAGAGCTGCTTGACTCCGCCCCTGTGAAGATAATGGAGCGGTTTGAGCGAGCCCGCCTTGAGCGGAATCAGGGTGGAGGAACTTGGTTCGCGGATGTTGATGTCTTCTCCGAGCTTGTTCTGGATGACGTATCTCGGAGCCAGCGTGACGGTCTTGACCAGTTTGTACTTGCCCAGGCCCGATTCAACAGTGACACCGAGATGGATCTCCGCGTTCTTTCCCGCAGAATGAAGCACCACCTCGGTGGTGCTTCCAATTGCATCGAAACTTTGCGGTTTGCTCCACTCGGACTCACCGACCTTGATAGTGGCTCTGTTCCTGTGGTCGTCGTTGTTGAATGAGAACATGATTGGCGGCGTCTTTCGTTCGGTTCCATCAGAAAGGTCGATGAGCGGCTGGCCCGCCGCGGCCTTCGCCTGCTGCATGAAGCCCTTGGAGCGAATGCTCACGCCCAGCCCGGTTTTGTTCAGAACGACGTAGGGGCTGTAGACCGTGACCTTGAAGGCGCCCCCGCTGTCGGGGACCCGGAAGTAGTGCAGTTTGAGATTCAAGGACATGCCGGCATCGTCACGACACACGAGATGTGTCTCCTTCTTGAAGTCCTCCGCCGAGCCAGCGTTTATGATGGCAAACTCGCTCGGCTTGAAAAGGGTGTCTTGAATATCGACGCTGAGGAGGAGGAGATGGGACAACTCCACGACATGAACAGGGCTGACACCCCCCTTGCGCAAGAAATTCGACCAGTCCCGTTTCGTGTTCTTATCGTAGATCCGGTACTTAAAGTCGTAGGGTAGCAGGTTTTCGAGGGTGACGGGCGCAGAGAGCTTGAGGCGCAAATAAGGATAATTTCTGTCTAAGGTTAGCTGCGTCTACCGGGACCGGATAGAACATGGAAGGGCGTAATACCTGGTCACTGGGTTTGATTTGTCCCACCGCGCGCACAACTGAAAGTAGAAAGGGTCGCCATGTTCCCCCTTACACACCAGGGTCTTGATAGGGCGTCGGAGAAGATCCCTCCACCAGAGTGTATCGGTGCTCCAGTTGTACCCGAAGCCCGGATCCGGACGGACCAGCAGGCTCTTCAGATATGCCGCCCCGACAGGTGCCGGCCTGCTCTCGCCAGGTGCGATTTTTTCAATCTTGAGTAAATGGCCGTCGTGGGCATCATACACTCCAAGCTCCACGGGGAGGTCGGTTTCGTTTTCTACCAGCAAAGGGCTGCGCAGAGTGACATACTTGACATTGTCAGTACCCAGTTTGACGTCGACGAGCAGCTTGTGCAAGACCCCGTCGGTCCTCGGCTTCAGGGCATATAGAAACTCGCCCTCGCGCGACAGCCGGATGTTCTTGACCATGTCGAATCCGCTGCCATCGAGTTGGACTGATACACTGTTTGCGCCGGCGCCCTCGGTCCGCAGCAAGTTCTCTCGCGATTTCCCCCAGTCTTCAAAACTCCACGGAACTTCTTGTCCGTCAGTAAGACGCAGAGTGGTGACCTCTTCGCTGCTTTGTCGCTTGGCATGGACAATGACATCGAAGCCGGTGTAGTTCCGGATACGGTAAGGGGCCTCGACGCCGCGGGGCTTGCCGAGGACATCCTGGTCCTGAGAGAAGAAAGCAAATGACTTGGAGAGCAGAGCAATACTGGCCGTAGTGATTGTGATGTCAAAGGTGCGCTTAGACGACATTTCGACGGACATGACGCCGTTCCTCTGGTCGCGCGCCACTCCAAAGCCGACCTGCCACGGCTCAATCAAGGGTTCCCACGCCGACTTGGCAAAATTGTAAATGTTGGTGTACATCTCCAGAGCAGTTTCGGCTCTCAAATCCGAGGTCCAGTTCGCGGCGCTGGCGGTAAAGTCCTTGACGCTCATATCAAGAATGGGCAGTTCATGAACATCGCCTAGAAGCACGACTCTTATTCCGTCAAACGTGACAGTGAGCTCTTCCTGTCGTTGAGGGGGTTTGACGATGTCGTGGGGATGCGGTACTGCAGCCCCGTGCGAGATACTGCCCACGCTCTTGCTTGCTCGTCCTGTCCTCGTTGCCAAGCTTGACGAAGCTCTGCCGCTTGTTGGCCTCTGTTTAAGGCTAGGTGCCCTCGATTGTCTGGCTTTCTGATCAGGATGCATTGTCTCGTCGGTGGGGGTACCGCCTGACAGTTCTGAGGCTCTGGCAATTGTCTGCATGACAAGGAGAATATCCCGCAGCGATAGTCGAAGGATAAGGGGCTCAATGTCAGCATGGATCTTCGTGGTCGACGGTTGTGAGTTGTCCATTGACAACTGTAACGAGAAGTCATCAATGATCCTCAAGCGGGAGTCGGCAAACCGATCCATGCGGCAGAGGTACATTCCGCACTGGGAAACCTGGAAAGTGAGTGCATGCTGCTGGGAGAGGATTACTTGTTTTGTCCCCAAGACAATGGCTTCGGAACTGGCACTCAGTGGGTTGGCGATTAAGATGACTTGGGCATCCACGATATTGACCCGATAGGCGAGCCTCAACTGTGGCTCATCCTTCTTGGGTTCACCCTGGAGCCTCGGTTGAGCAACGCGGCTGCTGCTACTTTCCGAGCGCTCGCCGGAGAAATTGGCTTGCACAGACTCTACGTCGCTCATTTCCTCGGGTGTTTCCAAGGGGCTCTTCTCGGGGACATCCGGCTCGGGAGGGGTTTGCGTTCCAATAGTGATGAACTTCTGGACAGCGAAGAGGTAGTCGAGCGCAAAGATGAAGCGAGGGCTGTCAATGGCAACCATGGCAATAACGTTTCTGTCTTTGCCACCGGCCATAGTAATGCTGGCCATAAGCTGCTCAACTCCGGTATTGCCGCTGGTCATGATTTTTCGGAACTTGTTCGCTCCGTGTTGGCGCGTGTCGTAGATCGTAAGGGCCTGGACGACAAACTCGGCTTCCACGCTGCCATTGGAGTCCATCCGGGTCTTCAGGCGGCTGGAATTGAGACTGAACTTCGACAAGCTGGCCGCATCCAGATCACCAACAGGAGAATCCTCCGAGGCGTTGATGAGCTCTAAGCCGATCTCATTCACCGTGAAGACGAGGTCCAGCTTGGTCCAGGCTTCCCCGTGTGTCTCAAGCTCAGGATTCATGTCGATCAGCTGTTCATTTGTGTTTCCCCCCCCATAACCGGGCGTCGTTCTGGCACGCTCTAGCGTCGCACCGCCAACATCTCGCTCCGCATCGGCGGTGTGTTGTTCCACATCGCCGGAGAAGGCGGCCGGGACCGATTGGGAGATCTCGAGGAGAGATCTGAGCTGGTAAGGGGTGATGCGAAGATTGAAATCGGTCATGGAACCTTGCACCTCTAGGTCTGGCCGCTTCACGCCGTCCTTGTGCTCGGCGTATGTGATCTTGAATCCGAGGTCGACATGATCAATGAGCTCCAATTCTTCCTCACGGTCATGACTGTAGTGGAAGTTGGATGTCAGTCTGATATTGCGAATTCCAGCCGAGAGCTTCATGGCGATTTCCGAATCTTTCGAGTCGTCGAGTGGTGCGAATTTGTTCTGGGCGTAGATCTCCCCGAGGTAGGCCGTGATAAGGTCACGCCTCGGTCTTTCAGAAACCACGACGCGCGGGAAGACAACGATGGGCGTTTTGACAACGACATCGAACTTGATGCGGCCCTGGCTCTGCTGCAGCTGATTCGCTTGGTTGGCGGCAGCCTGGCGCGCGGCGTTGTAGATGGCCTGCATCTTGCCAAACTTGACCAGGAAGTCGACGATCTTGCGGAACGGCTCCTCGACGAAGTTAACCTTGACTGACCCGGCGCGTAAAAAGATAGACGAGTCGTATCCGGGGTATTGTTCGGGTTTTGATAGGTCGAAAGTCTCGTAGCGAAAATCGGCAAGCTCGTCGCCTTGGATGGCCACAAGCTGGCGCAGGCTCGAGTCTTCCGAAGTCCCGAGGTTCACGTCGTCCACCAAGCTCAGGTCGCCAAGCTTTGTCGAGACGCGCATGCAGCGGCCAAGCAAGAAAACGGCAGCATCGGCGTGGTTGAAGGACAAGGTGGCTAGCCGAATGCCGTCGTTATTCAGTATCAGCCGGATACTCTTGAGATCTACCTTGACCCTGATGGCACCGCCCTCAGGCTGCTCGATCGGCGAAAGTGGTTCAAGCTCAGCATCGGTCGCCAAGTCTTGGTCAGTAATTGTCTTCTGGGAAGCGGAAGGCCCATCGGCGGACTGGTTGTTAGTGAAAGTGACGAGAATGAAATCCAGCAGGGTGAGCAGCGTCTTTCGGGTGACCACAAGATTGATGGTGGAAATGGCGACGTCGACATTGGTCTCGACGCCGTCGTACACCGTCATAAACTCTGGTGACTCCTTTTGGACTCGGACAAATCGGACGTGGACAAGGTCTCTTGCCTGCTGCCTGTCCTCGACATCACCTGACGATACGATCGACTTGAACTCGGCCGGTGGATTCTCGACGAAATCGTCGACAGTAACGGAACCCAGTGACACCTCGGCACCCATGTCGAAAGGCCGCAAGTGGAACTCGACCCCAAAACGTTCAGCGACGAGCTCGACAAGCAGCTGGTCAGGTCGCTGCCTGCCAGGATCGCTTCGATAAAGCGAACCACGCAGCTTGTCGACGGTAAAGTTGAATTCGAAGATGCGCTGTTGAACTCGCAATTGCTCGTCCGGAAAGCCATCTTTGGCATCTTCAAACTTGTCGTCCTCGTCGTCAAGCTCGTCATCATCAATTACGATCGCTTCCTGTTGTTGTGTTGCGAATGGAAGACCCAGTTGTGAGAGCCTCCTGTCGCTACGCCTGCGCGATTGTAGGGACGCGGTGCTCTCGGCCCGCGGTCGCCCGGGCGCAGTGATGTGGCCTTGCGGTGGTTGGGTTTGATCTCCACCAAGCCTGGGTATCGCGACGTCGATGATCCGCATCAGCGTCTTGTACTTGGAGTCCGACGCACTGACCTGAAGCACGGGCATGTGGCCCGACACTTTGAGCTTGGTGAGGTTCGGGGCTTTGGGGAGGATCGATGTCTCGACAACAAAGTCAACGTTGATCTTGTCGACGATGTGAAGCATACGTTGGTCATCCTTCGCCACCAATTGTTGTTTTGTTTCCTCGACAGACGGCCCGATCAAGACCTGGGTTGATGTTAACTTGACGAGGAACCGGTCGTACATCAAAGTCTCCAGGCGCCCGAGATCCTGCTCGGCGTATGCTTCGGATTGCTTAGACTGGACTTCCTTTGATGTCTCCCTGTCCACTAGCTCGCTGGTGACACTAATGTGGCCCGCGTCGAGAATCACGCAAGCCGTGTTCTGGCTGGTGACGGTTTCCGGGATGATGATAAGAGGAGCCTGCAGGTCCAGCTTGGCATTGACAGTCTTGTGCTCTTCAAGGGCGAACTGAAGCCCAGCCCTGGTCTGCTCGCGGATACCTTCGACGGTGGCGCCGGCCGTCTCCATGAGCGCAGTGATAGACTCCATGTGGCGCTCTGGTGGTCTGAAGAAGTCGGCAACTCCTACGACGACGTTTGGGTTCCAGACAATCTCGAGCGGCTTCAGCTTTGCGGTCACAGCAACGTCGCCCCGGCCGTCCAGGGGGTTCTGCTCGAGCTGGAAGTGGAAGAAGGCCTCGTCGCCGGCCTGCTCCAGCTCGGCGATCGACAGCCGTTTCTGGGCATTTCTAGTCGGCGCGTCCTTGACCCGGACAATCTCCTTGTACAAGCTCTTCTCGGTTGTGCCGTCATTGACACGCAGCCCACCCAAACTCAGGTCAATCAGGAATGAGTCTGGGCGTTTCAGGCCCCTGGCTTTGAAGACGTCAAAATGTAGGCTGACGAGATCCCTGGTGTTGCCATGTGGGTTTTGTTTGAGTGTGAAGCTGCCAGTGCTGAGGGAGGTCTCAATCTGCAGCTTAACGGTATCGCGGGGCACGTCGACTTCTGCAACAAGCGCAGCCTTCTCGTCCCAATCGATGACTTCGTAGAGCTCCTTGCGCTGCTCCTCCGTGATCTCGGTATTCTCCATCTCGTCCTGCTTCTCCGTCTGCTGCGGCTTAGCGCCCCACACCCAGGACAGCCAGCCCTGCTGTTGCTGTTCCTGAGCGGGCGGGCGATTCTTGAGCGCTTCGGCATTCTCCTTCTTGAGCTGGTTGCGGGCCAAGGAACGCCAGAAACGAAGGTCCTCATAGCTAAGCTTCCACTCCAACTTGTTCATGTCGTCGGCCTCATCAGGCGTCAACTGCTGGTTTTGCTTCCTCTTCTTGAAGAGCTCGATGTACCGACGCCTGTCATCCCTGCGTTCCCTGAAGTAATCCCAGGACCACCGCCGGTTCCGCTCGTGGATCTTGCTGAGGACCGCGTCGCCGGCAAATCTGAGCCACGCCCGGGGGTCTTCCTTCGGCGTAACCCCTTTCGGTTGGTACTTTTTGTATTCTTGGTGGCGGATGAAGTAGTGGAAGAGGTCAACCATCATGAGGGCATCGCGGTATTGCTGGTCATCCAAAACCAGTCCGATCTCGTCAAATAGCAGGTTGGCTTTGAACTTGGGAGCCTGGGGATTTCCCGTCTTGTCAAGCTCGATCTTGGCCTGACCCGAGACAGGCTTCAGAATGAACTGATGATTGGCAGAGAGGTCATTATCGCTCCTCACGATCATAGTCTTGAAGTTCTTGAGCATATCGTCGCGGGGCGTCACCTCGGCTCCGGGCGTACGCGCCTCGCGACCGGGGCCCATGAGCTTGGTATCGGTATTCCAGTACACAGCTAATGACTCCAGCGTGGCAAGCTTGTGCGTTGTTGTGGTCGAGTCCTGGATGAAAGTGGGTGCCCATTCACCGTCGGTGCTGACAGCACTGAACTCCTCGAGGGTAAAACCTAAGGCAAACGGATGCCCGGGAGCGGAGATGGCATCCTCGTAGCGCACGTGGATGTTCTTCACCGTGACCTGCAGGTTGTCAACGATCTTGGTGACCAGGCTCTCGGTAAAGCTCTGTGTGCGTTTCTGCTCCTCCTGGCTCAGACCTTCCTGCGACCTCTCCTTCAACAGCTCCGCCGAATCCAGCTTTTCCATCTTGATCCGTTGTTGCCGGCGGGCCTCCTCCTCTTCATTGTACTCCGCCTCTTCCTTCGGGGAGGCCAGCAAAAAGACATCTTCAATGAAGACCTTGACAGGAGCACCGCGCAAGTTGGACCAAGGAATGACCAGGGTGAGCTCGCCGAGGTGACCTTCGACGACATTGATGGGGAGCTTGAGCTGATCAAGGGCCTCCCGGCGCAGCTGAAGGTTGCTCAACTTGACATCGCCGGACCAGATGCCAACCTTGAGCTGTGTTGGGTCGAAGTTCTTCACATACATGCCCAGAAAGCGGTTCAAAAGCCCCGCGACCAGACCTTCCAACATGTTGAGAGTGGGGTGCCGTAACCCTGGCAGAGGGAAGCGGAATCGGCGTTTATCGTGCGGTTTTCAGGGGCGACATTGGCAGGAATTGAAGGAGACGGGTAGTTAATAGGGTTATTGCGGGGTGCGCTTGTCGTCGAGGAACGCGTCGATGAGATCTTCGGTTGCGTTTATAACAAGCTTAGAAAGGCGTAAAAAAAGACGGCGTGGTATCAAATCGAACCTGTACACGTGCAACCCGACCCTGTCAGTAAAGGAAGCGAGACCCAAGGCTAGGTCGAGAGGCGGGGAAGAGAGAGGGAGGACACGAACCGCGCGAACAAGAAGCAACTGAAGAATGGCAACGACGAGTCGCTGGAGTATAGGAACGGAGTATGGACAAAAGGAGCTAAGGAACGTCGAAGGTCAACAGTGGCGGTAGTATAGTTTCCGCAGACCCTCGCGTTGACGCCGATGACGACGTATCATCTGCCAGGCTGGACGGATTGTTGGTGCCCACGGTCAGGCAAGTGGAAAGAGCCCGAAGCTTGGGCCGCGGTCCAAAAGCGGGCCGCTAAGGGTGCGGGGACAGATTGACGCCAGTGGGGTAAACGCAGTTTCCAAGCTCGGTGCTAACTCGCCTTGGGCGACTTATATACTAAAGCTTTTTGGCCGTGGGCTGTGCAAAAAGCGCATTCTTCACTGGTATGCACACAGTCTCAGTAGTGCTGTGAGAAAGTTGAGTCCTTTACAATCTGAGATGAGACGGGACTCTTCAGCAGCTAGGTTGACAGGGGATGCATTTCCTACTAGCCTAACGCCGGAATCCTACAGCATTTGGCTTGATATCTCCCGCTTTTCAAGTACTTGTGCGGAGTGTCAGTAGCCCAGATCAAATTCGGCCTCAAGGTATGCACAGATTAATCCGTACATACTTGTACGGTACGGCGCCTAATCTCACGGCAAGGGTTGGCCTAGAGAGCTTGCCCCGCCATGGATTGCTAGGCAGCCCGAACCGATTCCAGTCATTACGTCATTGGTATTTTCACAGCTCACTCCTGTCCTGGACCTGCACAGAGCATGGAAGCAGTTTGGCAATCACGTACTGTACAGTACACACCGGACTCTCAACGGCATTTGACAAAAGGCAGAACACTAATTCCCAGGCGATGATACAAAACGTAACTTGTAGATCCAAACCCTGCCGCTCTCGAGATCCCTGTTCAACCTCCCGGCCCCCGCACATTCATTACACACTTTCTTCCCGGGTTTATTGCTCTTGCCCTTTCTCCATTTTCTATGCCAGATCTCGACGGAGAATTTAGCAATTGTTTTGCTTTATCATGGTAAATTCCTGGACCCGAAAACGGGCATTTTGCGCCGCTCAATAGTTCATCATTGCCTCGTTGATCAAGGTTCCAACCCCAGACAGTCCACCATGATTCCGGCTCCGTTGAGAGCTTCACCGGTACTGAGGACGATCTACCCCCGGACTCTTGCGGCAACCGCTCTCGTGCGGTCGTCGGCTTCCTTCACGAGACATCCTGTCCCGATCCTTCATCCCAGCGCATGCAAGAATGTCCCGAGCGTGCTCCGCGTCGTCATGTCCACGAAGCCGCCGTTGCGGCCGAACAAGATCGATAAAGAGTTCGAGAAACAGGTGGCGAAAAAGAAGCTTGAGCCGCGTCCGGAAGAGGTGTCGCACGCCTCCTCGGTTCGGCAAGTCTTCGAAAAAAGTCAGGCACCACCACCAAGTGAGGAGCCAGACCTCATGGTAGGGTTGAGAGGTGACCTGGTACGTTCATGATCGCCCCCGTCCTTCCTGGGTTCCATTCAGTGCCAAGTTCTCCCAGATCATGGTGGCTCACACTGCTTGTAGAATACTGTCAAAGAGACGTTCGCGCTCGCTACTGTCCCGCGAGTACCGTTCGCCCTCGGTCTTGCCGGCACGTTGCCCTACCTGGCTACCTCCCTGTCCACTCTCGTCCTGGCGTGGAACCTGAACAATGAATGGCCGACACGGTCGAGGTTCGCCAATGCCTTCCTTTTCAACCACGAGCAGGCCGCACACTGGCTGCACATACTGGAGCCGATTCAGGTCGGCTACGGAGCCGTCATCATCTCGTTCCTTGGTGCGATACACTGGGGCCTGGAGTTTGCCGAGAAGCAGACTGTCGAGAACCGGGCGCGCCTGCGGTACGGAATCGGCGTCCTAGCGCCGGCTGTGGCATGGCCGACGATCTTCATGCCCATCCAGTGGGCACTCACCGCCCAGTTTGCCGCCTTCTGTGTCCTGTACTATGTCGATTCCCAGGCGACCGTCAAGGGCTGGACTCCGACCTGGTACGCGTCCTACCGGTTTGTGCTTACCGGGGTAGTGGGCATTGCTCTCGTCATTAGCCTCATCGGCCGCGCAAAGGTCGGCGAGGGACGAATGCACCTGTCTTCGGGCGAGTTGGCCGGCCGGATCAGGGCAAAACCCACTGCCAGCTCGGATCGCGATTGGGCGAAGGAGGAGGAGGATGAAAGGAAGAGGATCAAGGAGCAGAGAAAGCAGGAAGAAAAGCAAAAGAAGGAGGAAGAGGAAGAGAAGGTCAGAAAGGAGGAAGAGGAGAAAAAGAAGCAGGCAGAGAAGGACGGCGCGGCAGACTCACGTAAGAATGGGGAAGAGCAGAAGGAAGAGCGGGACAGTCAAGCAGGTGGAGCGGCGTTTGACAGTAACAAGGACTCGGGCGGAAATGAGAGTGGAAAAGGCGGCGGAAGTCAAAAGGATGAACAGAAGTGAACGATCTTTGGAGATGCTCCCGCGTTGGTTGAAGATTCTAATGGGAATTTGCCCATGGAGCAGATCAGAATGGGGCGCTCAAGCTAGGAAGGAGCAAAAGGCTGGCTCACAGGTGTAGGCTATTTGCGCGAATTTGGATTATGCAAGAACCTAAACCTAATGTCATTTTAATTTCGGAGTGGTAAAACAGAAAGTTCAGGCTACAAGATCTGTGGGAGGTATTTAATTAAATGGCTGCCCTGATTTTGTGTCAGAATACCCATACTTAAGGTGCAATTGCTGGCGGGCAATTGCGGCGTCGCTTTTGCTTTCGACATTTCGCTAATTATGATATTTTTTTTCTTTTCTCCGCTTCTTGTTCCCCTTCTGCAAAACACCGTTGTTCGTAGTGTCAACATTTGCTTCTTCAGAGTAAATACTAATATATGAAATCTAACGACGAGGAACGTAAAGCAAGCAACCGGTCGGCAGTGCTCAGCACGATATTTGGTAGCGTTTAGTCTTTCTTGTTATATGGCATATTTAATTATTAACACAGTCGCAGCTGTCCACGAACACCCTCGTCGTCAGGTTCCCACTGCTAATTATTCAGGGGAAGGGCAGCGCCAAATGAAACTACGGGAAGGAGCTCTTTGGGGCCGAGGCAACCGCCTTCCCATGCGAATCGAGAAATGACCAGACTGGGCGATTCCTTTCCTTCTCGACTCGGAGGTCTCAGCTTTCGTTTTCATACCCTTTCACGCAGTTTTTTCCACTTCTTAATGCATTGCCCCTAGTAGAGTTCTTGGCGCCGGCTCAAACGATCCTCCAAGTATCAATGATTGATTAACGTTTCTACTTCCGTTCGCTCTCTGATCCGAGGCCTAAATAAATTATCCTATTTCGTTCCGAGTTTCACTCCCTTCGAGCAAGCGGCCCTCGTCATATCCAACCCGGTGACAGGCTGCGGTGTTCAATACAGAGACTATCAACATTATGGGGCAGGACCACAGACAGCGGACCACTCCTCACCCTCGCCGCCGGGCGGGCGACTGCGACTCGCCCCTTTCTGAACCCGGTCCGCATGGCTATCCGAAGCGCTTCGCAGTGCGCATGGCCGGGCTGAGAGGGTTCAAGATTTACGGAGCCGACCCGAGGCGCCCGTGCCACTACGTCGAGCTGCACGCGCGGCAGCAGGTCCTGCGCGGGAGCGGCCGCAGGAGGGACAAGAGCCGGGCCCTCGTGACGGTGCAGGAAAACTGGCCGTCCTGGTCCCTCTTCCCGCTCGACGACGAGTCGGCCACCTTTACGGTCACGATTCATCACCCCCACCTGCCCGACCCCCACCACGACGGGGGCGATGATGACGGCGGCCTTGTCCGGGCCGACGAGACGACGATCGACGTGGACCACGTCCGCTGCCGGCCCGTCACCTTTCGCTTCCAGCTCGCCGTCCCGACCACGCCAGCCGGTGCGAACGACACTGGCAGCGGCGGAGGCAGCACGTCGCGCACGACGCTCGAGACGTTTGAGTGGCGCCGGGCGCCGCCGGCCTGCTGGGAAACGCGCGGAATCCGCAAGAAGACGCTCCCCGCGATGGCAACGGGAGACGAGCGGCCGCCGGAGGAGAAGTTTGTGTGCTCGCCGTCGGGATCGGTGCTGGTGCGCCTAGGCGGCGGCGGCGGCGGCGGCGGCCAGGGGTGCGCGCCTGGGGGGCGGGACCGGCCGATGGGGTTCACGCGGGCGGGCGAACAAATACTGGCGTCGTACGCGCGGGCGCGGGACTGCGGCGGCGTGCGGTGTTACTTTCAGTTCTGGGGCTCGGCAGCCGCGGGCGCGCTGGGCGAGGCTTTTACCCACGTGGCCGTCATGACGGGCTTGGCGGTGTACCAGGACGAAGAGGACGAGACGGCCAGTAGGAGGAGGAGGAGGAGGAGGAGAAAGTTCAGGAAGGAGAAGGAGGAGGGGAAGAAGGGGGAGAAAGGGAAGGAGAGCAAGGAGGACGAGACGGACGACCCGATGGCGCGAGACGGGGTGGTGCACGGTTCCCGGCCGGCTTTGCCGTCGTACCGCAGCGCAATGAACCATGGACGCGGATTGAGCCATGGTTTTCAGGTCGTCTAGCAGGGAACGCTATTATATTTATACAGTCCGGGACGCTTGGCGACGTAGTGCGAGCGGGCGTGAGTACAGTCCTGGGAACTTCCTAGGAATCCAAGTACCTACGGTTGTTAGGCCTATGACTGATTGCTCTCTCTCTCTCCGTTTTCGCTTCCTGAGATGTGGGAACTAGGACAGTACTAATCAGTTAGCATCATTCATTAACTTTCTACACGTACGTGCAGACCTAATACATGGGCATTGCTATTAAACAGATGAGACGAGGTGCTTCTGTCATTCTGAGTGGCGATGACCCTGATCCTTATTATCCCCTTGATGTAATTATCCCTAGTTGCGTAAGAACCAAGACCAGACATATTTCCCTTCACCCCCCGGCACCTGCCCCAACCACGTCTGTTCTTCTCACGCCTTGGGCGACACCAACTCGGGGTAGTCTGGCAGCTTCCACCAGCTGTCTTCCTCGGAGCGGAACCTGGCGGCGAGCTGGTCAATGCGCAGGGTGGCGATGAACCACATGATCCAGTGGAACAGTTTGATAAGCCAGGGCTTTTCCGGGCACATAAGTTTGACGATGGTCTTGACGGGGACGTCTTGGACCCCTTTGATGAGCGGTCGGAGGGTCGTCTCGTATGCCGCCAGCCCGGCAGGGAGGTTATCCCAGGGGCTAGCGCCGTCGTGGTCGTTGGAAGCGGCACCACCGCCGCTACCGCTACCGCTCTTGCTGCTTCTGCTGCTGCTGCTGCTGCTGCTGCTGCTGCTGCTACAAGCCCGGGCAATCTCGCCAGCGAGGACGTAGGCCCCGACGAGGGCCAGCGTGGTGCCCTGGCCGGTGATGGGCGCGGGGCAGAAGGCGGCGTCGCCGAGGAGGACGACGCGGCCGTCGGACCAGCGGTCGATCCGGACCTGGGCGAACTCCTGCGTGTAGAAGTCGTCGGCCTGGGGCGAGCGCAGGCCGTCGAGGAAGCGCCGGACCCCCCAGGCGTCGGCCAGATCGCGCCCGAAGACGTCGGCCCAGGCGTCCTTCTGCTCGGCCGGCGTGCCGTGCCGGACCACGCGCGAGAAGCGCTCGTCGGCCGCCCCGGCGCCCGCGTAGCCCATGTATACGCGCAGGCAGTCCGGGCGGTCCCGCCGGGTCATGATCCAGCGCCGGCCGGGGTAGTGGCAGAAGGTGGCGACGGACGTGTCGCCGGGCTCGGGCGGCACCGTGTAGAAGGCGCACGAGATGCCGATGGGAAACAGGCCGTTTGCGGTTCTGCTGCCGCTGCCGCTGCCGTTGCTCTCTCCGTTGCTGCTCTCTCCGTTGCTCTGGCCCTTCTTGCCGGCGAACATGAGCCGGCGCACGCGCGAGCCGAGCCCGTCGGCGCCGACGAGAAGGTCGTACTCGGCCTCGGTGCCGTCGGACAGGCGGGCGCGGACGGCGCGGCCGCCGCGGACGTGCTCCCAGGAGTCGACGGTGGTGCCGAAGCGGTACCGGATCCCGGGCAGGTCGCGGGTGGCGTCGTAGAGCAGGCGGCACAGGTCGCCGCGCATCAGCTCCCACTCGGCCGAGAAGGTCTGGCGCCCCTTGCCCGAGTCGTTGCGGCCGAAGAAGGCCTGCGGCGCGCCCCGGCGCCAGTCCAGGATCCGCACCCCGGGCTCGTCCACCACGGCCGCCCGCACCTCCCGCTCGATCCCCAGCCTTCGCATCGCCTGCACCCCGGGCCCGCGCAGGTCGACCTGCTGCCCCGCCGCCCGCAGGCTCGGGTGCCGCTCCACGATGGTGATGGAGCACTGCAGCGGCGCGCGCAGCTTGCTCAGGTGCAGCGCCAGCGCCGGGCCCGCGATGCCCGCCCCCGAGATCAGCACCCGCAGGGGGGGAGGCGGGGAGATGGCCATTTCTTTCCGGGGATGGTTCGAACTCATTTGGACTTTTGGACTTTCTTGTTCGGGTCCTTCTCTTCCCTCTCTCTCCCTTTCCCTTTTTTTTTATCCTCCCCTTGAATCCACTTCTTTTCAAGAGAGAAAAGAGGATGAGAAAGGGAGGTGCAGGTGGTCAAGAGGAAGGTCGTGGGGAGGAGAAACAAGTTGAGTAGTAAGTGTAGTAAGTACTTGATCAATTAATCGAGTATTAAACGAAGATCCGAGTCTAATTATTCCGCAGTTTGGTGGCAATCAAGGGTTCAGTGTCGATGATTTCTGGATCGATGCTCAGTCTTCTCACGACGGTTAATGCCAAGCCTTTATATCACCCTCACCTCTCCCAAGTGATTCTCATTCAATATGGTTTTTTTTTTGGGGGGGGGGGGGGGGGCAGCATCGTGAGCCAGCGCAGCCCGAAGGCCGAGTCCGAGGCCGACCGGGGGACGCGCAGGCTCTCGGCCGAAATCCTCGCGCACATTCGGCCGGCCAACGGGCCACGCACCAGACGACCAATGTCAATGGGTCCCCATGGCTAACTAACGTAATGCCCTCGCAGCAGTGTACGGCATGTAATCAACTAAAGTTATTTGAGCCATAAAATGATTTCAGGTGTATCACTGCAGCCCTGCCACGTTGCCTTCAAAATTGGGCTTTGCCAAAAGGGGCTTTGTCAAGGCGTAATTAATTGCTGTGTATTCTCCCCCTCCCCCTCCCCAGTCGGACGACGCGTGAGTCACCCAGTCACCCAGTCGGGGATTGCTACTCCGTACTGATCATGCAGTTGTCCTGCACTGCTTTTGAGTCCTTTTGCGTCGTGTACTCCGTACCTGGATCATCGTTTACGTGTTCCCTGACCTCTGCTTTCCCAAGGAAAAACCGACTGAGGAAGTCTAAGCTTGCCGAAGGGCGCTCTCTTCCTATCCCTGCATTCGTCATGCCTACGCAGCACGCACACACACGCACACACACATAGTTACACTACCGGGTACAATACTCTCGGTCAGCTTGCTGAACCGTACCTTTTGAAGACTAGGTTACCTAAGCAGAACCTGATTATTTCCTCGCTGCAGTTTGGTTAATTACTTCTTTTCGAGGGACTCTGTTTCCGCCTGTTGACAGTCACAAACAATCGCAGCTAGCTCGACTCGCTCAAGGATGCGTGATTTCTGCGACAGGGCTGAGATGGTCTGCGGTCGCTCGCGCAATGGTTGGGCTGCTGCGATCCGGGCTGCGCGTCGGGAAATTCGAGTTCGGTCCCGGAGCGCACAAAATGCCGGCAATGTCTCGGCCAATTTGGTAGCGATCGACCGGAAGAGTGATGCGTTGCCTTTGCAACCTGTGCTCGTTCTGTGCTACCGGGCCAGTTCCAGTGTGGCAGGGTTGGTTGCGTCGAGAGCTCTGTTAACTAGTTAACGTTTACCGTCTATGTTCGTGAATGCATACAGTACGGATCCGTACACAGATACATGAAAATGTACCTATTCAACGGTACCAAATATTATACACACTGTGTTTGACCATCTTCGCCCGGTACGAATCTCGTACCTTGTTACAGCAGGATATTGCAAGCTGGGACTCTGTTGCGTCGTGTCTTGCTTGGAATCCGAGATCTTCCCGCCCCCTCTCATCTTGTTATCTGCTTGACGATAGGTTTCTTAGGAGACAAAATGCGCCATCAAGACAGGACCACCTCACCATCGGCACGGCCAACAGAGAAAAAGTTTGAGCGTCTGGGGCGGCATGCCCAGTCACCCTTCTGCCAATGATTATTCGTTGGAGAAGCGTTTTCGTCTTAATCAACGGTTCCTATTAAAGACGTTTCTTAATGTGCCCTAGATCTATACGATGTTGAATTCACCACTTATACATGTCCTTCTACCCACAAAACCAGAGCTCGGCAGTCTAAAAGAGCTGTTGGGGCAATAATTAAATGCCATATTCTGCAGCAGTGGTCTATCAGCTCTGGTATGAAGGATTGACGAACTTGGTGATTGAACAATTTGCGGGGAAGAAACAAAAGCACACTAGTGAACACTGCCGCCGCTGACTGTCACAGGAAGGAACCCTTGACGACAGGTCGGGGTAGCCCGTGGATGGCAATCAGAAGGCCCCGATACCTGAGAGTTCTATGCTACTTTAAGGTAGTCTGGATGATGTGATGTGCCAAGTGAGCGCGTTGTGGGGAGTTCGGATCACAGTTAGACGTTATAATCTACACGCACAAAGATGGCCAATACGTGATGCTCGACTCGAATACGCACAATATATTCCAAATTCTGTACAGCTTGGGCAAAGTCGGAGATTACATGAAATTTGTTATTCAGGGGTTAGACTAAGTATAGAATTGAGTGTTCTAGCTAACTGTAGTTGGCATCCATGGTCACCATCATTAGTCTCTCATTGCTTAATACCTAGGTAAGGTACCTAGCTACTCCGGAAAAACATCAAGATAGCACAATGATCAATAATATCCGCTCTCTGCTTTTCCGTCCCGCTAGGGGTTCTGATTCTGGCGCAAGTCGTATCCATCGCTTCCGGAGGAGCAGCTAGCTTCTTCAACAGTGTGTCCAGCTCCAGGTGCCCGTCCCGGTGGTCGCCACCAACCAGAAATAATACAGCATGCCCCGGGTTGACAGCAGCATCGACGCCATCGACTGGACCGGCAATGTCACTACGTGGTCGACCCCCGATGCCGCTGCACGCACCATCGGCCCCGTGCACATCAACAGCCCGTTCCGCGTCGGCGCGCAACTCTGCGTTTCCTCGAAGAAGGGACCAAAGGCAGAGATCTTGCAGATCGCTACCCACGGTGTTGGGTTTGACAAGAGGTGGGTTGGCACATATTCACTTGAGCACGTGCTTCAACTTGGGGCATCAGGAGTACTGACTGGAACTTGCGTCCGTTCCACAGATATTGGGATGTCGAGCTCGAGCCGGAGGAGTATTCCTACGTTGACGCGGCCGTCAAGAAGGGTTACTCGGTACTCACGTACGGTCGGCTTGGGACAGGCCAGAGCCAGACGCCAGATGCGTACACGGTTGTGCAGAATTCCGACCGAGATCGAGATCCTCGCGGGCCTGACGAAGCTCGCCCGTAGCGGAAGGCTGATCATCTCCAGTCACTCGTACGGCTCATACCTGATCGTTCTCATGCTCTCAAAGCACGCCGACCTCACCGACCTGCCCATATTAGTTAACGTCCTTCATTACGACCACGAGTTCGCTCGGGAACACGACCCTGTCCGCTTCGGCTGGTAATTATCCTTCGGGATACTTTGTCCTGAACAAAAGCTGCCCACAGAAGCTCTTCCTGCGCAAGGGCGCACTCGATCCCGAAATGCTCGACTACACGGACAAGATCAAGCAACCAGAGGCCATAGGCGAGTATGCCTCGGAGGGCAACAACTTGCCCTCACCCGCGCTTGGGTTCAATGGGCCCATACAGGCGAGTCAGAGTGTCCAGCTATATCTCGAAATGTATGGACATACCTTAACAGGACGTACGACCCGTACATAGCTGTTCAACGGCGAGTTCGACAACTACATCTGCATCGGCGACTGCGGGGGCGTTTATAACGCGACCGTGGCCAAGGGTCTCTTCCCGGACGCTGTCACTGAGCCCTGCCTCCAGCCCAACACCGGCCACGCCCTGACCGTCGCGAAAAATGCCTCGGCCGGCTACCAGGTCATGCTGCACTTGCTAGACTCCCACGGATTATGATGAATCTGTCCCACGCTAGCCCCTGACCGGTGAAGAAAAAGACAGTGAAGGTGACGACGGCCGAAACAAGAGGCAGCTGGGCTGAAGAACACTGGTTCGACAGTGAGAGACGACGGAAACCCCCTATCTATGTCATGGGCGAGAGCCGAGGCTATCGACTGGTCAGAGGAAGTATCGACGGGGTTCCCGGCATTGGTGTTACAACTTTGTGGTAGACCATGTCTGGCCGGCAGTATATCAAAGCTATCTCACCAAAGGCAACCGGTGCCGGGGGCAGAGTACAGAGTTAAAATACCCCCTTCCGGCTTTGGGTGGATGCCCGAAAGAAATCGAACTGTCTCTGCAGCTGTTGGATCACTACGCATCTTCCCCCTCTCGAATCGGTTTATTGGACCGAGAAGGAGCCGGGGTTGTGAGCAGTTGACCCGCATCATATTACTTGACGTGATTGCTGGCATGGGTGATAAGGGCGAGGGAATGCCTAATAAGAGGAGCTGGCGCGATTGAGGGGTGTCATGGCAACATAGCCCGATACCTGGTCGAGATGCCGTCCCCCCACGTGGGCCAGCGCTGCATGACATGCCAGAGCACATAAAAACAACACAAAGTCTCTCTGATCAATTCTCTGAATTAACTGTCATGTTTGTTTGGACGAGTTATGTCCTCCTCCTCCTCCCCCCCCCCCCCCAAAAAAACAAACGGAACACGGAAGGAGTCCTTCAGATTTGGACAGCCCGCAGACCGCCCCTTTTACATCTACCCAAGAGAGGCCGAGAAAAGAGCAATCAATACCTATCTACCTAATCAAATTGGAAGGTAATTAATCACTATGGCTCATAGCTCCAAGGACGGCGGGGATAAAGACACTCCCGAGGCGTCCGTCTCCCGGCTCGGGAACAGCATCGACGTCGAGTCGGGCATCAGCGCCGGCAGCTCGGACGCCTCCACTGACGACCCGCCCGTCAAGTCATGGAAACGATACGTCTGGGATACGTGGGACCTGCCCCGGGCCGAGCGTAGGATGCTCTTCAAGGTGGACGCCTTCATCCTCACGTTCGCCTCGATTGGGTACTTTCTCAAGAACCTCGACCAGACCAACGTCAACAATGCCTTTCTCAGCGGCATGAAGGAGGACTTGAACATGTATGGCAATGAGCTGGTGACCAGTGCGTTTGCCCCTTTTCTTCTAACTACTTCCTACCTTAGTCTTTTTCTTCTTCTATTTGCCTCTCTTCTCCGAGCTAGCTAAATCAATAATTATCTAAAATTCCGATTTCTCGAGGCACATCCATCTGGACCGTGGGATACGTCATTGGCCAGATCCCCTTCAATCTGCTCTTGACCCGGGTCTCGCCACGATGGGTCATTCCCTCGCTCGAGCTGCTATGGGGGGTCGCTACAATCAGCACGGCGCCAATCAAGAACTACCACTCTCTCTACGCCCTGCGCTTCTTTGTCGGTTTTTTTGAGTAGGCAAGCCCGTTCCCTCGTTTTCCTTTCTTTTCGTTCCTTAGTCACCTGGTGTGCAAACTCGCCCATCGAACCAAGGCTAACCTCGACGGGGCGGTGGTGGGTTGCAGATCCGGTTTCTACCCCGGCATTCACTACATGCTCGGGTCCTGGTACACGCCTCGGGAGCTGGGCAAGCGGGCCATGATCTTCTGGCTGGCTGGCAGCGTTGGCCAGATGTTCAGCGGCTTCCTGCAGGCAGCCGCGTACACGAACCTCAGCGGCGTGCACGGTTATGCGGGCTGTAAGTCATTCTTTTTTTCTCTTCTTGTTCTCCTCCTTCTGGCTGGAAAGCGAGTCAAGGGAGCACGTTCGATGGATGATGGATAAAGGCTGACACCGGTATTACGTGTTAAACAAATTCAGGGCGCTGGCTCTTCATCATTGACGGAGTCATCACCATGCCCCTCGCCGTTCTCGGCTACGTCTTCTTCCCAAACCTACCGCAGGGAGGTGGGAAGACGTGGTGGATCACACAGGAGGAGCACGAACTCTCAGTCCGAAGGATGGCCGCCATCAATCGCGCCGGGAAGCAGCAATGGAGCAGAGCGAAGCTGCGGAGGATCTTCCTGAGCTGGCATGCGTACCTGCTCCGTAAGCGGCAATTCCCCCCTCCCCCCCCCCTTCCTCCTTCTCACTCCCTCTCTATCGTCCCATAATTATCAGTCCTGAGGCTTGGGGCCCGAGAATTGGCAAAACAGACAGAAAGGGGCTGACATGAGGCCAGCTATGTTATACATCTTGTGGAATAACGCAGCTATGCAGGACGCCATGGGTTACTGGCTCAAGAGCTTCAATGAGGATCCACCTCCGGTACCGGGAAGGCATTTCAGCGTTGCCGAGATCAACAACCGTAAGTTGAGAGAAAAAAAGAAAAGAAACAAGAAACTAATCAAAGAGCCGGGAGAGAACTAACGAGAAAGCGGTGCGATAGTTCCCTTGCCAACCACCGGCATCTTCGTTGTCATGTCCATTGCTTGGGGTTGGTTGTCCGACGGCTTCTGCCACGGCGCGCGATGGCCCTTTATGTATATCGGCGCTGTCATCGGGGTGCGTGAATCAATCACAACGGAGCCGGGGTCGTGGTCGATCTCGTTGTTGGGATCTTCTTCTGACATGTGTCGTGTGACGGGTACTAATAAAACTTAACAGATCGTCTTTGCCGTCGTCCTGAGGGAGATGCCGCTCTACGAGAACATCACTGGCCGCATGGTCGTGTACTGGTTGAGCCGCATCGGCGTAAGTCCGCTCCGCTGTCTGTGCTAATTAACGGTCAGGAGTCCATCGGAGACTGACCTCCGTCTGCAGAACGGCGCCGGTCCCCTGATTCTGAGCTGGATCAACGAGATCTGCTCCGACGATACGGAGAAGCGCGCGATCCTTGTTGCCGCCGCCAACGATCTTGCCTACGTCGTCCAGGCTGTGGTACGTCCAGCCTTTTTCCCTAATTAAATCTCTCCTCTTTTCCCTGTTTTTGTTTTGTTCTCTCCTCTACCAGAGAACCGTGCTGTGGTACGAACAGTCTCGTCGATCTAGGCCCCCAACTTTATCTGGAAGACGACCGACTTTCCCAGAGCGACGAAAGGCTACACATGGTCAATCATCCTGCAATGCCTGTTGGGTGAGTGTTTCCACCCTCCCGGCCCATTTTTGGCCGTTTTGCGTTCTTTACCGCTATAATACTGACGCCCCGCTTTCCTCTGACCTGATTCCAGTCCTCGTAACCGCCATCGTCCAGTATCTTCTCTGGCGAGACAAGAAGCGAGCGAGAGAGAAGGAGGCGGCGATACCTCAGTCTGCGTCCTCCGAAAGCACCGCAGGAGCGTTGGAAGCGCAGCCGCGGGGGGGCGAGGTTGCAAGGAAGGATAAAAGCGCGGGTGATAAGTAGAACACACGGCGATAGTATGCGGGGGGGTTGATATGGAGCACTAGACGGAGGTAGCTCTTTACAAGCACCGAGGCAACATTAGAGAAAGCCTACCAGCGGTAGAGGCAGTTCCACTTCCTGGCCATCCCAGACCCAAAAACGGAGGGACATGGTGATCAGCAGTGCTATTGTCACTGGATTGTCTGTCTAAACGCTAGTAGGACACCATATCAGACTGGAAACCTACCCTCCCCCCTTCCGGGTCTGGCACGATCTCCGAGAAGAGCCATCTCGGGGTGCCATTCCCTCAACATGGACGGCACCACCGCGCTGCTCAGAGTGCATAGGCCGGACTTGACCAGGCCGCGGAACGACAGCACCGGGAACCCGCCGGGAGGATGATGATGATGACCGGACGCCGCAAGACCATCCCCGAGGTCTCCTCCTCCTCTGGAGCATCGGTGCCCAGTAATCGAATCCAAGGTTTGGCTTACAAGTCATCAATAATGTCATAGGAAAGAGGCTGCTCAAAAAGACCCAGGCTGATATCAGCTGGCCGCCCGAGTATCGCGGGACGCCGGCCGCTCCTGGGTCCATGAGCGGATCCTGCTCGACGGGGGGTGGCGTGAAAGGGTCGACGAGCAGGTCAAACTGGTCCGAGTCAAAAGACGGCGAAGGCCCAAAGTCGAAGCCCGGGCGTGGCCGCCTCTTGTGCTTCACCTCGGAGGTTGGCTTCTCTCTTAAGGGGCGTTCGAGCTCCTCTATGGCCGCGAGTTAATGTAGAGTTCCCAGCACGTGCGAGGTAATTACTAGTAGGGTTAATAATGTAGGATTCGTGGTTTGAGCAAGCCGCGCCTAATCATGCCATCCCCTAGCCCCCTCATAGTCTCCCGTGGGCCGAGTCTCCCCTTGGCGTGAACCGGGGTAGCTGCAAGCTTCGTCGTGCTCGACGCAGCGGTTGCAGCGCGGCCACTTCCGGTCACACTTGAGCTTGCGGCTACGACACCGGATGCAGGAGAGGAGCGCGAGCCTTTCTCCGCCTCCACCCCCAGACGATGGCTGCTCCTGTCCAGGTCCCATGCCGGATTACTGCTGGGTGTCCGAGCTTGAACCCGTTTTGTATGCACTATGAGGTGCAGAGGTACGGATCCTACCGCCTGGTACTGGGTGGTTGTGTTGATTACAGGGGCTGGGATTCGTGATAATCTCAAGGAGAATACGGAGGAAGCAGGAGCCCGGCAGGAAACCGGTAAACTTACAAACGTGGAACACAACTTGTATGCTACGCCTAGTTAAGAGCCGAGAGGAGACTGTATTCGGCGTCCGAAGCGGGGCGTTGGGTTCTTAGCCCCTTCGTTTACCTCAAGCAAGTGTTGTCAGTCGAAGTTGCCTCAAAGGCATGCCCAGACTCAGATATTGGCGTCGTCAGGCGCCTTGATCACCCTGTATCAGTGTACAGTTTTAGGTTACTCCTGATTAGGCAGTTGCTCAAGTTTCAATACTTAGCTTCCGTTTAGTTATCGACGATAATTATATGATTCTTGACTTGACTGATTCGTAGATATAGATAATAAGTAGTTAGTACCAGCACTCTCAACAACGCAAATATATTTAACGCAAGCAAGTCAAATCAATGCAAATCCAACGCAAATCCGACCCCCTGTCAAGCAAATACGCGAGCACACTTACTTGAGTATATTTACCATATTTTCCAAGACCTATTTATATAGTAGCTGACCGCCCTGTCTATAGTTCCTCACGACTGCAAGATGCCCTTAATTGCCACAACAGCCATAGCAAACCCTGCCCTACGTAACCATCCTCGACCCTGTTTGGCACCCACAGCGTAGCGTTCGCCTGTATAGAGTAGCGACAGTCGTATCACCACTTTTGCCGAGCCCAGAGGAGCTATTAACCAACTGCCAGGATCAGTGATACAGAGTCAGATACCATGCCGCTTACGGAGCTAGTTAAGACCCCGTCACCCACCTCTAGCGCCTCAATGCCTCCGTTAGAGGAGACTTCGAATTTTATTGCATTTTTGACCGTTTCGGTGGCTGGTTGTAAGGTTTGATAGATAGCGCAGGGGCGCTGGGCTCGGAAAGTAAGGGGCTCTGTACTGGGTCAAGGTTATATATGAGCACTTGAGTAGATGAGTAAGTTTAAATTAACGCAAACATCGGTCACGTGTAGCCGAAGCAAAAGCAAATATCGCTTTAAATTTGCGTTGTTTGCGTTGTTGAGAGCGCTGGTTAGCGCACGCTGGCCGGTTGCAGGGTGTCTTGCTACGGCGAAAAGTGCTAGGTATTCCGCAATGCGCAGCTCGCGTCCTTGGTGAATCCTCGAGCTGATTAACGTCGTTGATAATCGTATAATTAGGAATGCATGTCTCCCGTCGCGAGTCTATACGGGGGCCGTATAAAACATCTGAGCATCTGTGCTGCACGGCCAATGACATGCCCTGATCAGAGTTCAGGGCAGTTAAAGTGCTTTGGTATTTGTTGTTACTGGGGCCTTCGCTTTCCGCACTTGGTAAGTAAACTAATACCTGACACGTTATCCTGGCGGCAGATATGGAGAAAGGTAGTGGTGTATTTATCATCTACGCCTTGCTATCAGCCTCAATAAAAAAAAGAAAAAGGAAAACGTAGAAAAGCCTTGATCTACCTAAAATCGCAGAAACTGAGTTGTAACACAGATTTCGTATCGTGCTGTAGTACCTGATAGTAATTAATTAGAGGAAAACTCTACAGTAAATGGCCACTTGTGGATCTGGTTAGTTATTCCGAAAGCGCGCCCGAAATTGGAAAGAACGGTATTCTGCAACCCCAGGCGTTCCCGTATTGCTAAGACTTAGCTTGCGTCGTCCCAACGGCTCATTGCAAGAGCAAAGTGTTAAGCACGACAAACTGGCTTGGTGTGGGCCGTTGCCGACTCTGACGTACCAAGGTACTCCTCTCTTTCGCATCAGAGAACCTTCCCTTTGATTGGATTTCCCTCGAGTGCCCGACCCAGCTTCGCTGCTGTGGCCGCCAAACGCCTTGTCCTCTTTTTGCAGTTTTTTAGGCCTGCACACCCCCTTCAAATACAGCTCGAGCCAGAAATCAGGGGAAGTCTAATATATAATTCAACACCCAATATAAGCCTACCATCTATATACTCAAAACATGTATATAGATAGCTATATACTTCAAGATATATAGATTCTAACTATACTACTTACTTTATAATATAGGTAATATATATAGAGATATTAATAGTTAAAATAACACCTACCTTTTTATTAGAAAGATGCTAAGAAAATGCCAAGCAGTATTTAGGAAAACTACGTTTTTTATCAATATCTCTACACGTGTTACCCTTATTATTAATCGGGTAGTATAGTTTAAATCTACGTATCTTAAAGTATATAGCTATCTATACGCGCGATGCACGCGTACAGGTGATGGGCTGATATTGGGTGCTGAAGCTTTTCACTGGTTCTATCTGGCCGTCAAATTTGGGGGGGTGGTGCGGTCTCTGGCTCCTGCAGCCAGAGGGGACTTGGCGTTTGGCGGCCACAGTGACAGGAAAGCGACCCACAGCTACGACCGTGGTAGTGGGGCCAAAAGACCATTCTGGCTTGTAAGGAAGACATTCACCGAAACAAATAGAACGATGTTCAACATCCAAAAGGATTCGCAACTGCATGCATCTTGTTCATCCTTATTCCAGTGGGGGAAACCGCTCATGGCCAGCCTAGAAGCCCGTGCTAATCAACGAGATGCGAAGGTTCGGGAGCAGCTCAACAATCACTGGTCGCCTCTAGCTGCCTCAAGGAGCATAAGGTAAATCCTTCGGGGATGGCCGCCAGGAGAAGGACGATGCATCGCGAGCGAGGCCATTCCCACCATAGTTTTCAGGACAGGTGTCTAGAATATTTTTTAAGGCAGTGTATACTAACTTATCCGATCGCACCAGCTCACCCGAGGAGATTTCCCGGGCTGAGGGAAAGTTATATCTGATTTTTGGACGATCGGCGAGTCGCAAGCGGTTAACAAGTCAAAGGCCATATGGCCATATGGCTATATTTTGAGACAAGCCGCTGCAGCTGGATCTCTGTGTGTTGAACTAATGACTCCGTTGTCGGCACTTACGGCAGTCATTGTCCCGATCACTTGTCCCTGTATTGTATCTCTTCTTCCTGCGATGCGAAGGGAGGTGCCGCAATACAACAGCGACACGGACTCACAATGTCAATACTACGCTCATAACAAGTCAGCTCTATTGGAAACCTCTCCTACCTGCACGACTCCTCCCGCACCTGAGCGAGGTTCTCTTGGTCATCGTTCATCTTTCTTTCACAATTCGCCACGATCTAGTAATTGTCACCCTTTGTACGCACAATACGACCGTCTGCATCGATGTCGAGGCCGTTCCCTCTACGCAGTTCGGCTGCGCTGGGTTCTACATATAGAAAAGTCCCTCATGTACTGTATGTATCCGTATGTAAAAGTATGTAAGAGTATTATACGCAAGGAATTTTGTCATGAGCCCCGCAGTGCGACTGCGGCCCGCTCAAATCACCATGTGGCTTCCTACACTATTTGGTGCCGAATGCGGGAAGGTCGAGGAAGGAGCAGGGGATTCAGCCCTATACCTACACGCTAAATATCTACGGAGTAATGTCCCCAACAACTGCAGAACCCCCACTTATCACGGAGAAGAGGGGACTACGGAACCTCGTTCGAGATGGTGCCCGGCAATTGCCTGGCGTTGTGGCCTCATGGTGGCCATGTGAGACCGAGTCCGGTAATCACTGGCACTCCATCGAGTCCGCGCATAACAAAATACGGATTTCAAAGCGGGGTTTCGTACATTCTCGCAGGGTCAACGTGAGGCTTGGTGGCACGCGCCGATCATCGCTGCTCATGCATTTCGGGATCGCACGTGAAGCAACCGGCCCATCGCAAGAGTCTCGAGTGGTTTTTCGGGTCCATGCCCGTTAAGCCAAGAAGATTTCAGATCCTATGCCTTTGTCTTGCCGCAATCTCGTTAACCACCGCAAAGGAAACGGACCCCATGCGCGGTTACGTCATAACTATCACCAGAGATCTGGCGAATTCCGTCCAGTCCCTTGATGGCGAGTGCAAATGCATTCGCAGCGAACGGAACCGGCGTTCGGTGATGGAAACGGCATCAGTGATCGTACCCCTATCTCATTCTTCAATCCCAGATACAATCTGCAAATCTCGGACCATCCAACCCGCACCGGCGTGATCGCTATTATAGCTAGCTAAGAGAGAGATTCTTCCGCGAAGCTAAAGATTTGGATCAAAGCGTTTCTTGGTTTCGTGGCAAGCGGCGACAACCGAGTTGCAGAATCAAGTTGTGTCGCCAAGACGGAGCTCCCATGCGAAAACGTCATTTGCGATCAGGTTTTTTTCAAGTTACTTGTCCGCTCGCCCGGACTGGTGTATCTGACCTGGTGGCGCGGGGGCGCTGTCAGTAGCCGTGTGTGCAAGGCGGTGGCCAGCAGTTAGCAGGAAAGCTCCGAACAAAATCCAATCCCGCGCGTTTCCAAGGTTTATAGCGCAGTAGCCGACCTGATATATATATTCTTTGCAACCCGCAGTTTCTGCTGCTTTAGCTGTATTCGCCTTGCACCTGACAGCCTACAAACGTGGCCTGTCCATCGGTAGCCCTCATCCCGGTCTTGGCTCGCCTCCCTCTCGTGTCCCTCGTGTCCACTCTGTTTTCGACAGTTTTCTCGTCATTTCGAGCACATCAGCGCATGACCGTGTTCGAAACATATAAACTGCTTCCTTTAAAGCGTCGTTCGACACCTCGCTCAGGGACCGCTGTGCAGGTCATCCGATTCAACCAGGAGATCCTTTTCGTGTTGGGTGCCTTATTCGGCAGGCGCTCCACATACGCGCTCCACCTGCCCACCGTTTCCCCGCAACCGGAAAACGGCGATCCCAGCAACCCCTCCACCGAGAACCCCCGCGTTGCGCGGCCCTTGAGAAGAGAAATCCGTGCGACCACATCTCGACCAAAAACGAACGGCCGGGTGGTGAGAGATGCACTGATAGAAGATACGAGACGCCTCGTGTAGACCCACGCGGCTTTTTCATCGGGCCCGACTCTGACCACCACGACAAAACGCCCAACCGACGTGTTTTCGCCCCAAACCTGCCGCTTGACAGGCCGCTGCTGACTTGTGTTGCGGCTACTGGTCGGAACGAGCTGCGAAGCCACGACAAGGCCTTTGTCGTGGAAGGTGCACGCGCATTCGCCAGAAACACCGCCTCCCTTTATCAGGCAACCATCCCGCCCCTTGAAACAACAAGAGGCTCTTCTCTTTTATGTTCACAGAGGCATAGGAGAGTTGCGCCCCTTGTGCGGACCCCGTTGTTTCGGGCCAGCAAACAAACAAACGGTCAACTCCGAACCCCCGCCATCAACTTTCTCGTAGATCAACATTACAGCACAGCGCTCGACAGATCGCATCGTCGCGATCAACAACAACAACAACAACAACAATGTCTTCCGAGAGCTCAACACCCAACTGCACGCCGCAGCCTCGCATGGTCGTGCACAACCTCTACATTCCAGACCCGTCTGCCGACGAGATCGACTTGTCCACCAACCAACCATGGATGGTGGCCACTGTCATTAACGACGACGACTTGATGTTTGGGGGCAAGCCCCTGTGCGCTTGGTACGAGGAGGACAGGAGAAGATTTGGCTGCGCAACCGTCGAAGAGGAAACAAGAGGCCGGCCGCGCGAGCGGGCTCGCGCCGATGCGCACTATGAAAGGTCGCAGAAGCAGCCGCAGCACCACCACCACCAACCTCGCCAGCAGCATCCTCAACACCCGCTCCAGGCCCAGCCCCAGCACCAGCACCAGCACCAGCAACAGCGCCAACACCATCTCCATCGCAGCGGCGACAGGTCGCCCGACGTGAAGGAAGAGTAAATCTCTCCTTTCACCTTCTTTTCTATACTTCGGCGACGACCAATTTGGCCCAACCCCCGAACCGCTCGACATCACGTGGCGAAAACAATCAGAGCAACAAGACGCTTCACACGTTACACTTGCCACCCGAAGTTTTTTTGGAACGCAAACTGGGGTGGGCTGGAATTTCTCAGCCGCCAACACCACCAATGAGGAGTCGGTGACAGCGCTGGTCGCCACATCACCCTAACCCACACCACCAATCCGATCCTACACGTGTACGGATTAGTTCGGCCAAACTGCGCGGCCAAAGAGTTCTCCACACGTCGCACACAACAACTAAATAGTTCACTCCCAACTTTAATTACCGGGACTCCTCCGCTTGGCAGTAATCGCTTCGCACTCTCTCGTCAGCGTGGTCCGACTTATACGGGTCACGCCATCGGTTCTTCGCAACGCTTCCGAAACGCGGTCTTTCTTTTGAGCCCCTTTTGCTGCATCTGATAGCTCCTGGCCGAACAGAGAGCTCTCTTGCTTTGTCGAGTCGCTTGAACCGCTTCAAACCGGGTTGGCTGCATCCTTTGGTGTTTCTCATCATATTTTGGCAGTTGCCGCATGATACCACTTGGGCTTTTACAGGGTTTTGACTCGGTGTCATGGGCTTCTTTTTTTTTCCTTTCTTGTACCTACCATTTTATCCGGTGCTGGAGCATATATTTCTGGGGTAACATAACACCGGCACATGGCGCTGTTGGAGGGTCGGCAGGAAGGCTCTGTGAATTACGGATAGATATACATGCTTGCGGCTTGGGCCGTCTTTTTCAGGGACCAGGGCAATTCTTCTTTTTTTTTTCTCTTCTTTTCTTTCGCCGTCTTATTGTTTCTAATTCTCTTACGACAGACCGCTGATCTGTCTGACTCTGGATGTATTCGGCTTGCACCGGGCCAACTGGGAGGAAGGTTCTAGCAATGGGACGCCTTTTTTTACACCTTGTTTTCTTCCCTCGCACATGATTGTTTGATGCTTGACGAGGTTTTGACCGTGTTCGATGACGGGCCACTGCGGGCGATCATGATACATTCTTGGCGCATGCTACGCGGTACATTGCTTCCCAGAGCAACGGGGTTCGCTCAGAGGGTAATTAAAAATGGTTTCTTAAATAAAAAATCTCTCCCAAACATAAGAACTTGGACAGGAACAACCACGCCGGGGTCAACTTGGCTCGCCAGGTAACGAGAGGGCGAGGAATGATAAAAAAGAGTTGCGTCTTGTCTAGGACCCTAAACTCTTTATTATTATTAGGGTCTTCTTCGAGACCAACTCTACCAGCTCGCTTTTCCCCTCGATTCTCGCTCACTCGTCCGTTCCAGCTCACTCCGGAAGCTTCAGGATGTCGTCGACGTACACGACCTGACCGGTGGCCATGGACTTGTTGGCGGCGATGCCGGTCAGGATGGAGGCGGCGCCGTCGACGTGGCTGGCGGCGCGCATGTGCTCGTCGGTCTGCGGCTCGCCGAACAGGTCCCGGAGCAGGATCTTGTCGCCGCCGCCGTGGGCGCCGTCCGCGGCGGGGATCTCGACCTCCCTCGGCTTGCCGAACAGGGGCCGCAGCAGGATGGACCGCCGCTCGGCGGCCCCCTCGGCCCCCTGCTCGCCCGCCGCGTTGACGTAGCTGTTCTCGGCCACCTCGACCTCCAGCCGGCCCCCCGTCCCGTTGAAGCTGACGCGGAACCCCTCCCAGGGCGCGTAGGCGGTCAGCGAGTAGGTCATGACGGCGCCGCTGCGGTAGCGGACCAGGACGCTCATGGTGTCCTCGATGCTGATGCCGTCGCCGAAGACGCTCTGGTCGCGGTAGTAGCCGTCCTCGTGCTCGGCGTCCCAGTAGAGCTCCTTGAGCGCCGGCACGCGGTCCAGGTGGAGGGCGAAGGGGTCATCGCGGGCGGCGTCGCTGCCGCGGGCGCGGCCGTAGAAGCGGGTGACGCCGCGGGCCTCGGCGTTCTCGCGGCCGTAGAACCGGAGGTCGCCCTGGGCGTAGACGGACAGGGGCCGGGTGCGCAGCCAGAAGTTGACGAGGTCGAAGTGGTGGGTCGACTTGTGGACCAGCAGGCCGCCGCTGTTGCGCTTGTCGCGGTGCCAGCGGCGGAAGTAGTCGGCGCCGTGCGACGTGTCGAGCAGCCACTCGAAGTGGACCGACGTGACGGTGCCGATGGCGCCCGACCGCAGCAGCTCGTAGATCTTGGTGTTGTGCGGCGCGTACCGGTAGTTGAAGGCGACGCGCACCCGGCCGCCGGTCCGGTCGACCGCCGACAGGATGTCGAGGCAGCGCGGCGCGTCGATGGTCATGGGCTTCTCGGTCACCACGTTGCAGCCGAGCTCGAGGGCGCGGATGATGTAGGTGTGGTGCGTCCGGTCGATGGTCGTCACGATCACCTCGTCCGGCCTGGTCTCGGCGATCATGCGGTCAAAGTCGGCGGCCAGGTACGTCGGCACCGACCCGTGCCCGATGGCCTCGAGCCGCTTGTTGCGCTGGTTCATGCGCGTCTGGTTGGTGTCGCAGAGCGCCACCACGCACGCCGTCGCCCGGTAGTCCTGCCCGATGGCATTGAAGAAGAAGCTGGAGCGGGCACCGGTGCCCACGATGGCGTAGCGCTTCCTGGTGGTAGCCATGGTTGATGGGGTGTAGCTCTGATATTTTTTTTTTTTTTTTTTTTTTTTTTTTTTTTTTTTTTGCCCTCTTCCTTTACTGTTAACCCCTTTTGTTTTGGTTTATTGTTTCCTTGCTCTTTCACACACACACACACTCTCTCTCTCTTTCTTGCTTAATTCTCTTCTTTCCTTTCCTCTTCCAGTGTTCCGATGACTGGGAAGAATAGAATCGTCGAGTGACTCCAAGACTGTTGTCAGTCAAATTCAGGGGCTTGCAAGATAATATATGCAGGTAGGTGGGTACCTATGCATACATGCACTCACACACACGTCTTAACGGGATACCGCAGTACAGTGACGGACACCACCGCAGGATAACTGTAGGACTATCGCAAGGACGACTACTGAAGGCTCACTCTCCTGAGCGAACAGATATAACGCCGCTGTCCTGGCCCTTCATCGGCGAGACTCTCTCTCTCTCGGACACATCCCCCACCGTCTCGGCCGGAGATATCCCACTCCCCGAATCTTAGGCTGAACACGGCAAGGACCGGCTCCAATCCGAGAGCTTTGAAGATGCGGGGGGATTGTGCGGGGAAGCGGCAGTGTCACGACTAGGGGGTAGTGTAGCCGGCTAAAATAGGGAGCTACCTTGCCGCGACCCATGTAATCGGTATAACTGGATGCCCGTGCATGTGTGCTTCGCTTATAATATACTGCAAGTGCACTCCGGTAATCCGTACCTTAAGTGCCGTTGGCTTGGCTCCCCATCCCCGGTTCCTGGACCACAGCAGATCAGTCACCCTCAAGTTCTAGTGCAAGCAGTTCACGAGGAACTAGTACCGGAGGGTATTAGTGAACGATGATGGCGACTTCCACAGTGCTTCCTTCGCTTGTCCAGCCTGAATTAACCCGCCAATCACTTTGTTCACGGGTCACATAAACAACGGTAATTACGGACTCGCAGGCTTGCCAGCAACGGATTGCCAGTGCAAGGAAGCCCGCCGCAGCCGGGGACGGCACTCAGATGCGAGGCCGACGACCAGGATGCCGACCAGGCGGCGAGCCAAGAATGCTCCGTAAGCAGGACGTACCAGGTCGGCATCCTGGTCGTGTACTACGAAAACTGTTAATTATATCCAAGACTATCTTCTTAGGTAAATACAATAAGACGAACAAACAGGCCAAGACCCCTTCCCTCGGGCCAAGATAAAGCGATCGCCATGCTGCTGTTGGCCTGGTTGCTGCTCCCATGCCGGTTCCGGCTTCCAATATAAAGGCCTTGATATTATTATACTGGACAGTCTTCTCCACCTCCCCGGACTGTCGGGTCAGTTTCTGTAGTAATTAGTACTTGGGGTCGTCTGGATCATCATCAGCCTTTTCCATCTTGTTCTTGCATAATACTGTCGACCTCCTTGTCATAAAGGAGAGAGATTAATTATTTATGTACCAGATCAAGGCCAACAACGTCGATTCCTAATTTCGGAAAACGAACGATTGGAAACCTGATATGGCTAGAGACCGGTCGGGAGTCCCCTCGGGGGGCGACGAGATCACGCCGGCCCCGGAGCCCGCCGGCGTCCGGCGAAAGGGGCTGCGCGACAAGGCGACCGACTTCCTCGCCAGCCACGGCGCCGGAGACAGTTCCTTCACGTACGAGGAGGAGCGCCGCGTCCTTCGCCGGATCGACTTCCGCATCCTCCCGCTCCTCCTGGGCGCCTATTTCTTCCAGCAGCTCGACAAGAGCTCGCTGAGGTTGGTGTCCCCCCCTCTTCTAATTACTCTCTCCTTCCTTCCTCGTCCTCCACCTCATCCTTCTCTTCCCTCCGTCTTGGATTGACCAACACTCTCTCTCATGAACTAGCTACGTCTCCGTCTTCGGCATCTCGCGCGACGCCCACCTCGTCGGCAAGCAGTACTCGTGGCTCGGGTCGATCCTCTACCTGGCGCAGCTCGTCATGCAGCCCCTGGCCGCGTTCCTGCTCGTCAAGCTGCCGACGGGCAAGGTGATCGGGAGCGCCATCCTGCTCTGGGGCTCGGCGCTGGCCGTCATGTCGGCCTGCACCGACTTCCCCTCCCTGCTGGGGCTGCGCTTCCTGCTGGGCGCCTTCGAGGCCATGATCGCGCCCAGCTGCGTCGCCGTGACCCAGATGTGGTGGCGCCGCGGCGAGCAGACGATGCGCACCAGCTACTGGAACGCCATGAACGGCGTCACCGCCATCGTCGGCAGCCTCTTCACCTACGGCCTCGGCCACATCGAGAGCCGCGCCCTCTTCAAATACCAGATCATCTTCCTCTTCTGCGGCCTCCTCACCGTCTGCTACGCCCTCGTCGTCCTCCTCCTCATGCCCGACTCCCCCATGGAGGCAAAGTACCTCACCGAGAGGGAGAAGCTCGTCGCCGTCGAGCGCGTGCGCGCTAACCAGATGGGCGTCGCCTCCCGCGCCTGGCGATGGGACCACGTCTGGGAGACCCTGTGGGACTTGAAGACCTGGTGCTGGTTCATCGCCATCGTCTCCATCTCGTAGGTCCCTTTCCTTGATGTTAATTATTAATATTTGATATGCCTTTTTTTTCCCCCTCTCTTTCGAATGTAATTATTAGATGGTTCCTGTCTTGCAAGAAACTGACACGAGATGCAATGTCAAAAGAATTGCCAGCGGCGGCATCTCGACCTTTGGCAGCCTCATCATCAAGGACTTTGGCTACACCAACTTTGACGCCATCCTCTTCAACATCCCCTTCGGCGCCATCCAGTTCTTCGTCATCATCGGGTCCGGCTGGGCCGCCACGCACTGGCAGAGGAAGGGCTTGACCATCGCCGCCGTCAGCGTCTTGCCCCTGGTCGGCACCATCCTCATGCTCACCGTCCCGCGGAACGAACACAACAAGGGCGTCTTGCTGTTTGGCTATTATCTGGTAAAGCTTTCTCGTCTGAATTCTCTAATTCTCTTCTCATTTTTTGCTCTCTCCTAGTGGCTTGCCACTCGTTGATCCCCGAGAAACGAACAATGTGCAAGCTGACATGCTAATTAATTACAGGTGTCCTGCCTGGCCGCCATCACGCCCCTGATCTACGCGTGGCAGGCCCAGAACACGGGCGGGGACACGAAAAAGAAATGCACTTCGGCCGTCGTCTTCATCGGCATGTGCACCGGCAACGTGATCGGGCCGCTGCTCTACGACGAGAGCCAGGCGCCTCTGTACCGCCCGGGACTCATCTCCAATCTCATCATGTTTGCCCTTGTCGGCAGTATCTCTGCGTAAGTCGGATCATAATAATTAACCCCCTCACTCTTGAATCCTGTGATCGGTGTTGTTATTGAATAGAGAAACGCGGGCTAACTTTGTCCTGTTCTTCTTTTGCCACAAGACTTATCCCCTTCTACCTAATGTTCCTCAACCGCCGGCACGCCAAGCGCCGTGAGCAGCTCGGCAAGAACGCCGTGCTCGTGGACGAATCCATGATAGTCAAGACCCAAATGGAGGACAGCAAGGCGGTCGAGGTGGAGGATGCCAGCCACAGGCGGCAAAGGGCGCTCGAGGAAGACAATGCGCTACGGGACATGACGGACTTACAGAACGAGGATTTCATCTATGTCTACTGAATGGGAGAAAGACGAGGGAAATGATGATGAATCATGGAGGACAGATGGGCGTTTGTCTTCGCCGTTGCAGGAGAGTATTAAGACCATTCTTCTCTCCTCTCACGCCCACTCCCCTTTCCGCAACCTCTTGGCCAAGGCAGGCAACCCGTCACCAATCTCAAGATCCGCCCCTGATTGGAGATCTTGTAGGTCCGGCATCATCACGCTCCCTCCTTCGACTCCGACTTCTGCCTCTGGCTCTCCGGCTCTCCGGCTCGATCAAGTCCCAATACTGCCTCTGCCGGAACTCGGCTAGCCCGGTCTGGTCGGTCCAGATGAATTCATCCTCGGCCCAGAGCGCGTCGTTCGGAACCAAGACGGCGACGTGCACTCGGTTGCCCTCGTGGGGGCTCGACTGGGGTGAACTGGTCAGGAAGACCATGGGATGGGCTTCGCCGTCCTCGGTTCGCGTCTGGGTCACCCAGGACGAGCCAACGTTCTCCAGGAGAGACCGGCGCGAGTGCAGCAGGGCAAAGAACTGCGGAAGGGTGGCGCAGACCCCATCGGCGTCGGCCATGCCCGGTCCGCGGTACCTGCTGCTATTAGAGCGACCCGGGGACCGCACCCCGGAAGAGGCGAGCCTGACGTATCGCGGCCCCCTGCCCGGGTTCGCCTTCCAGTCAAACGTGCGGTCGTCGTCCTCGATCAGGGTCACCACGGCTTTCCGCTTGACCCTCCCGTCCGTCCGCATCCTGGCCAGCACCTGGCTCGGCACGTCGCGCATGGCAGCAACGGGACGGACGCCCGTCGCCTCGCCGGCGATGCCGAACAGTACCCGATACAGGGTCAGAGACCCCGACATGGCCTCCTCGGTCCACGCCATGGCGGTGAGATAGTCGGACGCGCCGTTGTACTTGCTCAGGTCGAAGAGCTCGTTCTCGTACCTCTCCAGCTCGCGTCGGGGAAGCTTGTCGGGTGCCGGGACGCGGGGGCCCGGAGTTGGGGGCGAGTACGTGTACATGGTACGCTCCGACTCCATAAAGTCGAGGCGGCGAACCGAGTGGAAGATACCGTGGGCGGACTCGATGAGCCCGCCCAGACCCTCCACGCTCACGTTGCCTGGCAGTCCGGCGCCGACCGACTTGAGGGGAGAGATGATCCTGTCGAGACGAGACCTCCTGGCATTCTTTCTCGGCCGGAGAGTAACCTCGCCGAAAGAGGCCCAGCTGAGGAAGTCGGTCGGTGCAGGAAGAAACCGGGCGGCGCCGTCCGCGAAACTAGTCGGTGTCAGACCAGCGTTGGACTCTTGTTCGTGTTCGGCGCCGTCTCCAACTGCTAGCTCCAGTGGTGTGCATGGTTGGAGCTGCATCTGATGAGGGACGGACGGTTCCTTATCAGCATCCGGACGGTTTGCCGATTCTGCAGCGGGTTGTGCTTCGATGGCTGGGGGCATGCTGATGTTTCCGAAAACAGCGCAGGCAACGTCAGCGTACGCGAAATCGAAATACGAGGCAGACGCGCCTAATGAAGTCCTCCTTGGTACGCGGTAATAGTGGATTGTCCAAAAGTCGTCATTGTATGCATTAATTACAAACGACGAGGGCCGGTGGTGGCAGTCTTCATTTCAATGAGTAATTATGAGCGAGAAGCCGACCTTTGGGCCTCCGGCGGAAGCCAGGGGCACTCTGCGCCACGAAACTCATCTTGTTCGTGCTCTGTGAGTGCGCTTAATGGGCCCGAATGACCAACTCACGTTTCAGGCCGCGAGGCAGACTCGTGCAATTATATCGAGGGGCATGACCAGCGACTTGGTCGCCCTTGCCTCCAGATGTGGAGCTGTGGTGCGGCATGACCCAGGTGTGATGGAGGGGCGGCAGCTTCCCGCGCAGCTATGCCTCAGGTCTTGGCATATTCCGCGATGCGTTCCCAGAAAACGAAACTACCCTGCCAAAATCTGGAAGGCAAAGAGCCGAAATACCAACAGCCGCTGGCCGATCTTGTACGGCGTTTCTGGTGCTGTTGACTGTTGGTTATTGTTATTATAGAAATACGCGTATCGCTTCTTGGCATCGTATTTCGTATTCTTGTGCGGGTTTCTGATTGGATTTTGCTTTGTTTCAGCCCCAAAGCGGCGTCATCAGCTCTACACTAAAGAATGCACCACGAATGGAAACTCCAGAGCTTAAAATCAAGAGAATCCAAACTGCCCCCTTTTTCGTCACCTCTACCTTTGGGCCAGATATGTTTCCTTCCGAAACACGCTCGCCGTCATGAACTCGCAAGAACGCGACTCCATTGAGGGGGAGCCGCTTCTGGCGGGCGGGGAACGCGACACGGTTGACATCGACAACAGGGAGACCCCGTCCGACCCTGAACATGGCGATTCGTTTCGCACCGGCGACGGAAAGCTTGGCCGACGCGGGCTTGCTTCTCGGTTCCGGGACCGGAAACGCACCACCATCCTGGGCCTGCTGGCCGTCCTTACGTTCGTCGTCACCACGAGCGGCATGCTCTTCCTCGTCCCCATATTCCGCCTCATGGAAGACGCCGTCTGCCATCTTTACTACGAAAAGCCCAAGTCCGAGCCCGTCGAGGAACGGATGTGCAAGGTCGATGCCGTGCAAAAGGACCTGGCCTTTCTGGGTGGCATTGGCGCCATGATTAACTCTGTCGTTGGCCTTATCGCGACGCTCCCGTACGGCGTCTTGGCCGATCGGTAATTAAGCACAAACAGCGGACAATCAGCCGCCGTTCTTATTCGAGGCTACCCACTGACCTTCGCTGGCAGAATCGGTCGCAAACCTACCTTCACCCTCGCGTATGTTGGCATTGTCCTGTGTTTCTCGTGGGGTCCCCTGATTCTCAGCATCGGCGAGTTTCCCCACGTGCACCTCTCGGTTTTCGGCCCCCTTTTCTTCCTTATCGGAGGCGGCATCCCGGTCGCACTCAACACTCTTCACGCCATGGCTTCTGACATCAGCTCGGACGGCGATAAGTCAGTGGAATCATTCTGTAATTAGGCCATCAACGGCACCGCTGACCCATACTCTCTAGAGCAACTGGTTTCCTGTGCCTCTCGTTCGGTGCCGTTTCCGGTGGCCTCATTGGTCCCGTCTCGGCGGGTTTGTTGATGGAACACCTGGGGCCTTGGTCCCCCGTACGACTAGTCTTTTGCCTCACGCCGTTCGTCTTCTTGTTGCTCATTTTCCTCCCAGAGACACTTCCCATCAGTTTACGGGAAACGACCACGGAGGAAGAACGGCGGCCACCGGCCAAAAGAGTCCGCGAAGAGATCAAGGAGCTCGGTATATCCTTTTCCCTGCTCAAGAACCGCAACATCGCCCTGTCGCTGCCGGCTTTTCTGGTCCAGCCCGCGCTTTTCGCGGCTTACTCGTCGACCATGGCCCAGCACATCAGCACATACTTTGGCTGGACTCTGGCACAAACCAACTATCTCCTCGCCCCCCTGGGGGCCCTGCAACTCGTCATCATCGTCCTGCTGCCTCTGATTTCCGGTTTCTTGACGAAACAGTCTGGGCGTTTCCGCCTGTCAGTCTTCTCTAAGGACCTCTTGCTCGCCGAAATCTCGTTCATCTTCCTCGTCTTGGGAGCGATCCTCGAAGGATGCAGCAGGGAAATTGTTCTGTTTCTCACCGGCCTCACAATTGGCACCCTTGGCTCCTCCCAAGGACCGCTGTGTCGGGCCATTGCCACAAGCTACGTGGAACCCCAGCAGACGTCGCGATTGTACGCCTTGATCAGCATGTTGGAAACAGGCGGCGCCTTTCTGGGAGGCCCGGTCCTTGCATGGTGTTTCAACATTGGGCTGTCGAGAAAGGGGTTATGGACCGGATTACCGTGGTTCTACGTGGCCGGGCTCGTCCTTCTGGCGTTTTTCTCGCTACTGTTTCTGCGGGCGCCTAGAAATAATAAGACAATCGCCGTCGGCCCGGAGAGCGAAAGTAACGAAGAATTTGGATACCAGTCAGCGGAGGAACCGGCTTAGAGCGGCATGGCGATAGTCATGCAGTGATATACCGATATCAAGACGCTGCCAGGAGCACTTCCATTAACCCAACAGTGGTCTGCTGGGCACACTTGATGTCGCCCTCGTGCCCAATTACTCGCCCGTCCAATGTTTATGCTCACCTTAGATCTGGTTTTATAATTTAGGTACGGCTGCGGGTATCTAGATGAAGAGGTCTGAAACTACTACATACAGTGTCCATTAACTCGTATCTTCGTTTTCCAATTCCGAGAAGCCGATACCTGCGGGATGGTGTCGCAGAGCCGCACGGCTCAGCAGATTAGAGATTTAAGCCATTCACCTCCGGTTGCCAGGTCTATAGGTCACTTCCAGGTCTCTCCAGATGGACCTTTTCCCCGACAATTGCGCCTTGTTTATTCTCGTCGAGCTTACTCTCCCTTGATTCCGGTAAACGTATCAAGGGCAGTGTGCACCTTCAACCCCAGCGGGTCATCAATGAACTCCCACGCCAACACCCCGAGGCCAAATACAACATAGCCAAGAAATATAAAGAAACCACTAACCTCCAACGCAATGAAGAAGGTGCTGCGATACCTCAGCAGCATCCACACACCCCACACAAACCCTGTGATCGTCAGCAGCGATCCAGGCTGCCCTCTGGCCGCGGACACACTGCTCCGCCACACCGCCGGGCCGATCCCGCCCATCAGATAGTACACCAAGTGGCAGGCCACGAAACACCCCTGCAGGAGTTTCCCTTGTATCGCCTTCCGCAACGCGACGCGTCCGACACCTTCTTCCCGGGCAACAAGGAGCAGCTTGTACCCTGCCACGAGACACGCGGCCGCATTCATGCCCCTCGCAAAGGCACACTCGACGCCCATCAGCAGCCAGAGCATGTAGCCGACCTTGAGCGCCGCCGACCCGACCTCCCACCTCCCTTTCCTCGCGCTGCTCCACCCAACTCCCTTCTCCTCCTGCGCCCCTGCCGCCGCCGCCGCCGTCACAAACAGCAACAGGATCCTCCGCAACAAGGCGCCCACAGCGAGCTCGACCACCCACTTGGCCAAGACGCCCCCGCCGACCACCCGCGCGAGCGCCCACCGCGTCCCGCAGCCGGCCAGCGCGGCGCCGACAAACACGTCGGGGTTCGACAAAGCCAGCCGCAGGTCCTCGAGCGGGCTCGCGCTGACGCCGCCGATGACGACGCACCACGGGTACTGGAAGCCCCCCACCGTTGGCGGGGCCAGGGTCCGGCGGACGTGGTTCAGCGTGGCCGCCACGATGAGGTACGCTATAGCGGTGCGGTAGCTGCTGCTGCTGCTGCTGCCGCTGCCGCCGTCGCTGTTGTGCAAAGGCAAGAGGAGGATGGCGGTCATCTCGTCGAGGGTGGGGAAGATCCGAGCAGGAGGGAAAGCAGCAGCAGCAGCAGCAGCAGAAGAAGAAGAAGAAGAAGAAGAAGAAGAAGGGGCGAGGCGGTCGGCGGGGCGGGGGAGGGCGTGGGAAACGGCAGCGATGAGAAAAGACGGCGGGCCGGCGGCGGCCAGGTCGAGAAATGATGCTTCAGAGGTTGAGGAAGGGGAAGGTGTGGTGCGGCGGGATGCGGCGGCGGCGGGGATGCGATCAGGAGATGTTGGTGGTAGTGAGGGTATGGGTCCCTTGCCCGGGCTCCTCAGGCTCGAAACCAAGTGCTTGGTGTGGTAGACCAGGCGTGTCGCCTTCCAACGGAGAGGGGAGACCCGAAACTCGACTGGGGGACCATGGTCTTGCACCCTCACCCAGACACCCTCGCTGGTTTCCATAAAGGAGATCCTGTTTCTGTGTTTCTCGCGTCGCCTGGCCGCTTTACTAAAAGTGTTTTCAGGCTTGAACATGGACTGGTGGCCCCTAAACAGGTAACTCGGAGTCGCAGGGTTATCAGAGAGGCGTCCGAAGTGCTGACCCTTGTCTAGACTGCCCATCACCACTAGCTGACCCACCCTGACGGCCACCCCTGGGCGTTTCGGGAGCGTTGTGCTCGATAAAAGCCACTTTCAGCACTCGTTGGAGCGGTATTGGCCGGTGCGCGCCGAGACAGAAGAGAAATTACACTACCCTGTACGCAGTTAGTTTAGTTTACTTGCGTCATGGACCGGGCTAAAGGAGATCTCGTCATAGCTTAGTGTAAATAGCTTAAAGTAGCAGGCCGATGCTCGACCACAGGGAGGGGGCTGGCCACTGTTATTTACTCCGTGTACTCCGGGCATCAAACCCCAGGAGCTGCACACTGGATACTACGCAAGCCAAATTGGCTGTTAATTTATGTCATGCCGCGAAACAGTCATTCAGCCTATTGTATGGCCTTTCAGGACTTGCAAACGAAACAGAATATGACGCACGGTTGGGGCTGGCCAGTCCAGGGGAGTCGATATACACCTTGGAAGTTCGAAACAGTGGAATAACCTGCTCCGTGGCGCAGCGCAGGGCCACACACCCCGATCAAGTTAACGGCAGATAGTACGAGGGCCTCGGGAATCCCGTACAAACAGTTTCTTTTTTCGGCCGGCCAAAAGGCCCAACACCACACTCGCTTCTACCATCCTATGCTAAATGCAAAACTGCTCACATGCTCAGTCGACCCAAAACCTTAGCAAGAACCCGCCACTTTCCATTGGGCACCACCAATGTGAGAGATGTATGGCTGGTATGGCCATGATAATAGGTATTGGCACCTCAACAGGAAGCCCTCCTCTCTTTTCTCCTTGCAACCGATGAAAAAAGACAGCAGGGGTATGACGTCGCCTCTATAACACCCTGTAAACGCACGACCAAGGGACGCGTCCGTCTTTGGTCCGTTCCATCACAAAGCGAGAAGTTTAGGGGTGGAGAAGGGGAGCAGAGACAGAAAAAAAATCAAGAAAACCTAAGAAAAGATCCCGGCTGTCCAAATCTTACTTAACTTTAGTTCTTCCCATCGGCCGCCGCTGCTGCTGTCGTCGTCGTCGTCCCCTTATCCTTGGACGCCTTAGGCGGCGATGGCGGATCGACCGGGTTCAAAAGCCTCTCTACCCGAACCTTGCTCCTCTTGGTCCCGCTGCTATTCCTCTTGGCCATGTAGAAGTCGTACCGGTCTGGGAACAGAATGATGTTTGCCATCCGGGCGACCTCAGCCTCGGCCCGCGTCATGGATGACGCCCCGCTCGCACTCGCCCCCGCGCCCGACCCAGGACCGGAACCGGAATCGGCCATCTCCACATCTTCTCCTCCGTTGCCCGCCTTCTCCCCGGCAGGAGCGGAAGCGGAAGGAGGTGATGATGATAAAGAACCGGCAGACTGCGGCGGGGTGGGCGCGACGTCGAATGGCGCGAGGCCCATAGCCTGCAGGGCGGCTGGCCCTCCAACCTCAGCGATGTCGGTCTCCGTAGGACGGCCGATGTGCGTGGCCTCGCTGCCTAGGCCGCTGCCGGTGGAGTCGAAGTCCGGGCCTGGGTGGCCGCGCTGGAACGTCTTGCGCTGGCGCGCGAGGTATAGCGCATTGGTCTGGGTGAGGGGCGCGGCGGGGACGTAGACCAGTATGGAGACTGGCCGGCCGTTGCGACCGGCGGGCTCCTCCCCGGCGGCTGTGGCGGGCGGGGGGGTCGGGGCGCGGCTGGCCATGACATTGGGGTTCGAGGTGATGTGGTAGGCGAGGTCCGGGTGCCAGACGATGTAGTCACCCGTCTGTAGCGTGGGGATGGTCTGAAGGGTGCGGCGGAGGTGAAGGTGCGGGTGCCACAGCTCAGTTAGGCGCTGGGCGTGGCCCGGAACCGCGCCGTGGATGATGGTGGACTGCTCCTTGTCCAAGGCCCAGTTGGACGGGTCGAGGAATGCGTCCCACTCGGGGCCGTCGCGGCGCTCCGGCGGCTTCGTCTTGGGGGAGAAGAAGGGCCGGAGGAGGAAGTAGGCAGTGGCCAGCTTGGGGCTAGGGAGCAGGCGGATCAGGCCCGGCTCGATAGTGCTAAGCGCCACCATACCCTGGTACATGCGGAAGATGCTGCAGGCGCCATAACCATTGTAAAGGTCCGACGTGGCGGTCACGCGGTGGGTGGGATCCCAGGGATCGTACTTCTCCCACTCGCCCCTGAACACGGCGTCGTACGTGCCACCGCGTCCATATCCGTCGGGCTCCCAGCGCTCCAAGCTGCCGTTGTCTACCTGGGCAATGATGGTGGACGAGGTGAAATCTCCGAGCAGCTCGGCAGCGGCCTGTTGCGCCTCGAGGTCATCGTCAAGCTCCGCATCGGGGAGGGAACCGCTGGCCTCTTGGTCGTCGTCGGCTTTGCTGTCGTTATCGTTCGCGGCGGCCGCGGCGGCGGTGTCGGGCCCCACGTTTCCGATATTGGCGCCGTGGATGCGCAGCCGGTCTCCGTAGGCAATGGGGAAGCGGATGGCCATGCGGTCGTCGGCGTTGTTGTCCCACAGCGACATAACGAACCGCTGCGCCTCGAGCACGCGCGGGTGGGCGCGGGTGCGCACCTGTGCCGGAGTCCAGAAGAAATCGAAGCATGTCGGATCTTGGGGCGGTGGCCGCTTAAACTCGGTCTGCTTCTCGAGGTACTTGACCGTCTCGTCGATGGAGACCTGCGCGTCCGCGCGGGGCACGACCCCGCGCACGACACCGAGGCCGTAACTCTTCAGGTCGCGCGAGAAGGCGGCGCGAGCCTCCGGGTTGTGAATGTCGGCGAAGTCGATGCTCGGCGTCAGAGAGGACCCGCGCGAGGCAATGTCGTCGACATGCTCGCGCAGGGCGGTGATCAAGCGGGCCCAGGACGCCTCTAGCTCGGCCTCGTGGCCGGCAACGAGGCTGCGCTTGATCTGGCCAAAGCGCGAGGGCAGCGGGACCGGCTCCTTGCCGTAAAATGAGAGCACGGGAGGATCCATTGCGGCGCTGCTGCTGCTGGATTCACTCGAGTCCCTGGAGTCGGGGGCCGAGTCGGGGGGCGTCGATGTCCTCCTCTTCCTACTCGCGGTCCTTGTCGTCGCCGGGCTGCTGGAGGGTGAGTGTTGAGAGAAGCTGACGGCAGGCGCCGCTGCATTTGTTGGGTGCTGGTGCTGCTGCTGTTGGGTGGCATTGGCTGTTAAGGCAGCGCGGTGTCTGAGCTTGGAGATCCTGCGGGGTCGCGTGTGCAAGGGCGCCGCAGCGGCATTTGCGTTTGCAGTCGCATTTGCGGAGGCCGGGGAAGCCTGTAGGCCCTGCTGGTGTGGGTGTGGAAAATGGTGGCACGCGGTGCGCCGACGCCCGCATTGGCTGCACCGCGCCCGTGGTTCGAGACCCTTGTCCCTGAAACTGCCCCCGCTAGCGTTCTGGTTGTGGCCCTGGCTCTGGCTCTGGTCGCGACCATAACTGCTATTGCCATGGGTGCTGCCAATCGTTGCCAGCATGCTCGCGCTGACAATCGTGGTTGCCACTGCTGCTGCTGCCGTTGCAGTCTGTGTCGGAGTCCCCGGTGCCGTATTTATGGTTGCATTCGGAGCTGTCGTCGACGCCGCCTTCATCTGTGCTGGTGTTGACGATGATGCCGATGTCGATGTCGATGTGCCCTCCATAACCACGTCTATCGATGCCGCTGTTGTTGGCGACGCCGTCGTCGATACCGCCACAGCGGCGCCGGTTGCTGAGCCTGTCATCCTGTCCTAGTAACCATCGAGACCTCGGAAAGCGAGCTTGGTCGTACCACATCGGGGGTGGTGGGCGTGGTCGAAGACGAGAACGGTGGTGCACAGGCGGGCTTGGCCAGCTGACACAGTCTTGCAGTGGGTGAAAGTCTGGTTGTGTTGTGGTGTGTGCCTTCCTTCTCCGTAGTCCTTCGCTGATTTTCTTGCCTTCTTTCCCTCTTTCTCTGCTTCCCTGTCTGCTTGCCTGCTTGCCTGCTTGCCTGCTTGCCCGAGTGCCCTTCCTCTCTCGTGCTTTCCGCGCTCTTTCCTGCCTCCGCCTTTAAGAGATCGATCAAGAAGGAAATGGGAACACGCGCTCTTGATAAGGTGACTGGTGTGACCCCAATGGACCCCCTACACGGTAGATATTAGTCCCGGATGGCCCGCATAACCCCGGGTCTCTGGATTGTCGGCCCAGCCAGGCCACCGGAACGGCGAAGGGCATCAATATAATAAAGGGTGCCCCTAGCTCACGTTATCGGCACTTTTAGGCAGAATGCGAGACAGCTGCCAGCGCTGCACCGGAACCGCTGAGCCTTCTCGCCAAACATTCCCGTAGTTTCCCCGAGAAGAGGGTCAATATCTAGGCGAAGGGGAGGGGGGTCCAGAGGGAAGACCAGTACGCTCGGCGCATCAGTCTCCGCGCGGCAGGCCCAGCGGTTGAAAGCTGGGGGGCGCCGGGGTGGGCCTCGCGCTTCATGCTCCAACAAGAGCGGCGGCATGTGCCGATAGCGTTATTGGAGGGATGGATGGCATTACTCAGGTTGGCAGTGAATTTGTAAGTACCTCTGTACACTACATATTCCGTCCGCGACTGCACTATCAAGCAATTACTGTGGGATGCGCCTTTGAAGGCAGGCGGGTGGGGGTGGGATCCGGGTTCAGCCCAAACGCCCAGGACACGGTAGCTCTGGCCGCTGGGCCGTCGCCTTCTCTACTTTGCCACGCCCCAGGCCATGCCACCCAACGAAATGTTGGCGAAAGGCGGACGCGCGGAAGCGTGGGAGCACATACGGTAGCACTCGTTTGAGGATGATACGAAACTTCAGGGCGCAGGCTTCCTCCTTATCCACCGTATGTGCTTCCGTCCTGTTTATGCACCTACAGTATGTACATACCTCAGGTAAATACGGATTACAGCACTGGGTAAAAGAGTGTACAGCCAGATCCCTCCTCAATCGACCATCATGACTGGCATGAGGCCAGTGGGTGTCGAGAGGCATTTGGGCGATTGCATTGGTTGGACGGCGGCAGCAGTGTGCTGGGTTGTCGCTGCATTGTCAATCGTTGGTTGTCGATGTCAACCAGAGATGTCTCGGCGGAGAATGCGGCTAGTCTCTGGGCAATCAGCCTCCACTGTTTCTCGCGTGTTTTCCGGGGGGGTCCGCCTGGGGTTGGTCGAGGGAGGTGAGTCCGGCGCAATTGGAGAGCCCGGGCCCTGCAAGAAACCTTGAACGGGCTCAATTGGTCCCAGCAGGCTGCAGTGGGCCGCTCGTCGGAACCGCAACTCCGCAACTCCTGAAAAAAGTGGCACCCGCTAGCCGCGTTGCGGCCCGCGATTCCAAGGCCCGGGCGGGTTCCGATCGATGCCAAGTGCAAAATTCGCCGCGATTCGTTTGAACCCTTGCCGGGAAACCTTGGTAGCACAGGCCGCAAAGTACTTGGACGGTCATTACACTAATTCAGGTATATTATTGCTTAGTACTGCGTACACGTTTAGTTGCCCTCGCGAAGATTCCAGCTTCGCATGCGCCGTGGCATTTGTTTTCGACAAGTGCCTGCAGGCCCAGTCTTGCGCCTGCCTGTCTGCTCGCGAATATATCAGTACGGAATAACTACGGAGTACACCAGTGGGGTCGTTCCGTCCTCTTCCGTGCGATCAACGCGCGCACACCAAAAACCATGCCGCTGGCAGGTCCTTCCCAGGGTCCTGCGTCAACCCCGACCTTGGCAGTGCCCCCTGCCGCCCCTGCCTTCCTCCAATACGGAGTACACTACTTCGGTCAATTCGGTCAACCGGCTGGGGAGCTCGCTCGCCGCATATTTCCGAGGTTTACCCAGAATCTCCACCTCGTCCTTGAGAAATACTCCATCTTCTTCCATACAAGGCAACAACCGAACCAAACGAGGCACTGGGAGGCGTCACATGCCCTGGCTTCTTCCGCTTGATGAGGCAAGACCGCCCAGGTATTGGCCGGGACAAGACCGAGAGATTTTCCAGAACCAGACTCGCACTGATGGCATGATTCGAACGAAGAAATCTCGAGAATTCGAATACTCAAGACGGGGTCCCCTTGACAACCCCAATGCCCAGGCCTGGAAGATTACAAGGCCCATGGTATTTTTTTGATGCACATTCCCAAACCCGAGCGAAGTCTGATGCCAGTTGGTCTCGCCTGTGTGGAGAGCATCCGATAACACCGAGATATCGACCTCTACATTGCATTCACCTCCTGTCATAACACCGCGAGGCTGAAAACTTATCGTCTGACATTGATTTCTGCCGTCCTTATCGTCAGGTTTGTTCTTCAGCTCATCTTCTCCTCTCTTGCTCTCTTATATGACTGCCCTAATCTAGAACTCCAGCCAGGGTAGTTTTCGAGAACCGGGGCTGCGGCTCCCGGTGCAACCTACTTACTAGCGACGTGCACTATTCCCAAAACCGTTATCGCATCCTCGGAGTGACACTCGACGGAGGTACCCATTAGGCATCTGTCTCTTTTCCCAACCTGTTCACCTAAGCGTCTCTGTTTCATGCGAAGCCTCTTGATAGTGGACCTCGAATACCACCTGCGTCCACTTCCTGTATCTCTGCGCTAGTATCTACCACGGCTAGTCACAGGTTGAAAGTGTCCGCCACTCACAAGTGCACCCGGGAAACTCTCGAACCATGGGAAACAGCCTCGTTCCGAAGCGTCATACCGCGATGGTGGAGAGCAAGCCAGCAGCCGCACTGCATCGCAACTCGGGTGGCTGCGGACCCCACTGTGGACTGCCCGAGACGGCGACATCCAGCTGCACGCCACGCTGTCCCGGACAAGGTTGGAGGGGAGAGAGAGAGAGAACCTGGACTGGCGAGCACCTCGCTTACCCCGGAAGCTTAGCCAAGTATCCCAAGCAGCTCCGTGCACGCCGAGGTACCAAGACGGTGGAATATCCGGGTAGAGTGATACGGCAATACGACTTTGCAGGTGAGCTCGCGAGCTGGTGTTCCTTAGCTCAGGCTCGAGCGCCATTCCTTTACCGAAGATGGAAGCAACGGCTTCGGTTGATATGGCCAAATCTGGAAGAGCTTTGAGTGACATGTGCGGGATGCATGTGCCAATCTACTGTAATGTTGGATCCCCAAGTTGCGCATCAAGGGTGAGGAAACCTGGTTGGGTGCGTCCCCGCAGATGTCTCTCTATCTTCGCGCCATCTCGGTCTTGTGGGCTTGGTCATCCATGTTTCGCACCTGGACAACGCCTGCCGAGACCATCTGCCGTGGTTTGAATATCTACAGTTCCGTCTTTCCCCGGCCTGAGTTACCACGAACCGGGTTACGTTGCGCCCCAGGTCAGCTGCTTATCGGCCAAAAATAGCAGAGGCCGCCTTGGTTTGCTGCCAGTCCAAGTGCTCTCGCGCCTGTCGTGTGTGTACGCCTTCGGAAGCCAAACTGAAGCCCGAGGTAGTTTCATCACGGGTAATCCACTGCCTGAAGGAGCTTCTGTCGCTTCCACCTGCCCCCATTTTGCTTATCGATCACAACTGGACTACGGAATAGCAACGCGTTGCGACCACCTCGGAGTCTATAATATATCCCTTCGTGTGCGTTGCTAATTTTCTCATATCAAGTGGAGTTCAACTGCCTGGTTTGAAACGCGTCGTTTGGATTCTCGTACACCTCCCCTTCGCTTCCAAGATCAGCCCTCAAACGAGCGAGGAATTACACAATAATTAGATCTACTGTCCATCCGAAAATCCTAGGATGAAGGCAAGCTTCGAAAACTCGAGACTCTATGCCGTTTCATGCGGTGGAGGGAGTCGCCGTGGACAGAGGAATATCTTTGGCGTGTCAAGAAAGGAGCTGGACACCTCGATTCGTGGGATCAGGCCGAAAGAACCTTAACTCATCTTCAGAGTAGGACCATCTAATTAATTAAGCTTATGTTTATTCCAGGTCGACCGCCATTTCACTTATCCACTGGACTGCGACATGATCTTGAAAGTTAATTAGACATTTGGCAACACTCATGATATGATTAGCGTCTTGCATCTCGTTGCATTTATCATTTCGGTCACGGGCAGATAATAGAGAAACGCAGCATCGTAGAAAGTGACGGAATACGGCCCGGGTTCAGTCACGAACCAGTACCAAGGTAAACCGCAACTGCTCAAGAGCCTCTCACATTGTGGTCAGAACCAGAGAGTGGCTTTACTACATCGATTTGCATCCGTGTAGATACGTGTCGCATGCCGAATCATTGTCATTCTTGAAGTGAGAAGCGGCATTGTTATATCCCTAAGGGGCCTTTCCCTGGGTAGGGAGGAACATCGCATACGGAGAAAATTCAAGACATAGTGAGGAGAGCTTTCTTTGAGATTATCGTTCACTACCCTTCTGATTGTTTACCCTGGATGATCAAGGACGCGTCGGCGCGGAGGGTTGTGACTCAGATAGCCATTTCGCAGGAGCCCCGTCCCAATCAGGGGCTGATAATTAATTAATACAGATCATCTTCTGAACGCTGGTAGCATACTTTTGAATGTTCTCACCACGCTACTCGTATCCGAATGTCACCCACACATTGGCTGCGCACAAGGTCAAGAGGGCTTTTTTATTTCACCTAGCAGCTCCGTTTATGGCGGCTTTATGATTTGCATTTGATTCCTCTCCCAATACTCATTCAACCCCAGATGGTAATACACGGTATCCGAAAGAGAAACGAGAAAGAATAGTTCCTACGTCGGGACTTTCTGAGCCTAGGCATACCCGTTGGCGACCAACCAGCCCCTGACGCCTTCGGTATCTCTGGCCTTGTATGACGCCCGCGCGCGGATCTTGTCCTTGACCTGCTCAAGTGTACGGTCGAAGCCCTTGGTGTCGATGCCGGCAAAGAAGCGCTCGATCTCGGCGAGCGTCTCGAGGTCGGAGAACTTGGGCAGGCTCACCTTGACCATTCGGTCGACAAGGATGGGGTTTCCTCCCAGCTTGGCGTCGAGCTGGTCCCAGTGGTCGCGCAGGTACGCCCACAGCAGCGGGCGGGCGACGCGGTTGCCCGCGAGAACGCCGGCTAGGATGTGCATGTCGGCGGTCGGAACCGAGTCGGCGGCCGCCGCGGGCGGGGACGTGTTGAACAGGAAGGGCAGGATGACGTTTTTGACCAGGGACTCGTCGGCCGTGTGGCCGAGCGCCTGGAGGCAGATTTCCTTACCGTCGATGGCGGGCGTGGTGAACCACTCATTCTTGAGGCCCAGAACGGCGGCGGCCGGGTTCTTGAGGATGGCGGCGCGGTAGACGGGAGCACGGAGGTCAGCGGCGATGGGGGATTTGGCAGAGTCGGCTTCATAGGCGGACCAGCGCGCCAGGGCGGCGGCGGTAACTCTGCAAAAAGAGGGAGGCAAGATTGTTAGCATCCAATCTTTTCGGTTAAGAGCTGTAAGGATAATATGGTGGGAACCAGGTTGGGAAAAAGAAAAAGAAAATCAAGGAAGTTCAAAAAGTAAGACATACTCCTCATGCGAGTTCGCGACGGCAGCCAGGAGCAACCGCTTGCGGAGCAGGCTGGTGTTGAAGTCCTCATTCGTGGGTCCTTCCCAGCCGACCTGCTTCAAGGCCTTGTCGATCAGCTCGAGGGTGAGCTTCTCCAGTCCCTTGTTGATCTGCTCATCGTCCCCGAAGATGGACTTGAGCGTGCCGATAGAGTCCAGTGCTTGGCTCAGCACACGATAGTGGGTCTCGCTCTTGAGGCCCTGGATAAAGGACAGCAGCGCACCGGTCGTGGCGTAACCGGAGAAGGCGAGGTCGGCGGCTGAGCCTGTAATGAAGATTTTGTCCTCGGTGGTCAGATGGTCCAGCTGGGTGCCCAGGAGCCTCAGGCGGGACTCGGGGTAGTTGACCCGGTAAAAGCCGGTCGCGTTGGCGTTGAGCTGGTAAAACTCGTCGCACACGCCGTCGATGGTGAGCTCCTTGCTCGTGAGGGCCAGCGGCTCGATGCCCTGGGAGCCGACCTTGCCTTTGACGGCAAGCGGTACCCACCAGATGGTCTGGTCATCCTCGGGCTTGACGTCGCCGGTGGAGAGGAAGCGGGACTGCTTGACCGAGATCTGCTGCTTGCCCTCGGTGACCGTCAGGACGGGGAAGCCGACCTTTTCAATCCATGGCTTCATCATGCTATTGACGTCCACCCCGGACGCCTCGCTGAGCGCGTCCCAAAGGGCCTCGGTCTTGGCATTTCCGTAGGCGTGCCTCTTCAGGTAGATGGCGATGCCCTTGAGGAAAGTCTGGATGCCGAGGTTGGACGCCAGCATGCGGATGATGGAGCAGCCCTTGAGATAGCTGATCCTGTCAAAGATCTGGTTGACATCGAGCGCATCACGGACCTCGACGTGGATGGGGTGGGACGAGCGGACGCTATCGAGGGAAAAGGCCTGGTCCATGCCCTCGTTGATGAACTGCGGCCAGACCTCCCAGTCGGGGTGCAGGTAATCGACGGCCAGCCAGCCGGCCCAGGTGGCAAAGCCCTCGTTCAGCCAGAGCTCGTCCCACCAGTCCATGGTGACCAGGTTGCCGAACCACTGGTGAGCCAGTTCATGGGCGACTACGTAGGCGATCTTGTTGCGGAACTTGGCTTCGGACAGCTGCTCGTCAAACAGGATGGCCGTCATCCGGTACGTGACCAGACCCCAGTTCTCCATGGCGTTGTGGGTGATCTCGTGCACGGCGAGGATGTCGCTCTTGGGGAGAGGGTAGTCCATCTCGAACTGCTCCGAGAAGTAGTCGATGATCTTGGGCGCGTGCTCCAGCGCGTACCGACCTTGCTCCTTGAGCCCGCGGGTGGTGTAAACACGGACGGGAAGTTTCTTGCCGTTATACTCGCGGTCGGTGAAGGCCTCGACGTACTCGAAGTCTCCGACGGCCCAAGCCAAGAGGTACGTGCTCATGACCGGGGTCCGCTCGAACGAGACGAGCTTCTTGCCCTCGCCAACGGGCGTCGACTCCTTCACGGGCATGTTCGAGAGAGCGACTTGATCTTCGGGGATTTCGATGGAGAAGTCAAAGGTTGCCTTGAGGTTCGGCTCGTCGAAGCAGGGGAAAGCACGGCGTGCGTCGCAGGCCTCGAACTGGGTGCTCAGCATGTAGTGGAACTCGTCGTCACGGTGCACGCTGGCGGCGGCCGGGGCAACCGGTTTGTACTGGCTGCGGTGGAAGCCGGCCATGTCATGGTTGAGCTCGCCGATGAAGTCGATGCTCAACGAGGCCTTGGCGGACACAGGAAGCTCATGTGGGAAGGTGATGGTGGAGCGCTGGCTCTTGGTGTCCTCGGCGAATGCGGTCGCCTCCCATGTTTCGTCGCTCTTGCCCTGGCTGACGACAATCTTGGACCTGAGCAGCTTGAGCTCCAGGGTGTTCAAGACAATCTCGGTTGTGGGCTTGGTGAGCTCGCCATCGATCCTATAGGGTCGTTAGCTCGCAGAGACTCGATAAGCTCAGGTAGCGACGATAACCCAAGGAGCTAGGTCATGCCGGCAGGCGATTGCTTACCTGACGCTGCCCTTGTATGACCAATTGTCGAAGTTGAGGTCCGTAATCAAGAGATCGTAATGGACCGGCTTGAAAGTGTCTGGGAGAATATCTCTGTCCGTCATACTGGCAAACTTGTGTCTGAACGATGCGTGAGAGCAGTAACGGAGAGGCTCAGTGGAGGCGGGGCTGCGGATAGCCGCAGTAGCGGGGCCAAGTGGCAATCTGCGAGTCCGTGGAGGAGGTCTCAGAGGCAGTGAGGAGAAACGCCTGAAGCTATTCTTGTCCTGAAGAACAGTGGCTGATCGAGGGAGCCAGCTCTTTCGATGCACGGGGTAAAAGAACCGAGACGAAGCTGAAAACCTTGCTCGGACGAGGATGCGTGAGGAGCTCATGGGAGCTTGGGATCTGGGGGGCGGGCTCGGGCCAGACCCCACCAATATGCAGCTCGTAGGCCTCCCCCTATGACGGCACCTGCAGGAAGAAGGAAAGCGCGTCTGAGGACGCTTGCCGAGCGCGTTGAGGTGACACAGCCTACTATGTAAGCAAGTTCAATGACGGAATATGTTACACACTAATTAGAAATTTAGGCAGCTCGGGGCCGTGCAGAGGACCAAGAAAAGAGAGACGGAGAGAGAGAGAAAGGAATTGTCGTGAAGTTCTTGTGTGTATATGCTGGCTTCCGCTCGTGCCCCTAAGGTTGGCTTGAGCCAAGACAGTAGGGATTGGGGGTTCCCAAGCGCGGTGTGCACTCTTGCAGCGTTTCGTTAAAGTTTCGAGATCAGACCCCGCCGGTGTTTTGTTGCCGGCCGAAAAAGTGGAACAACTTCGTGTGTGCGGCTCCAAGGCCGGCGCTATCCGCCGAACCGATCCACAAACAAGACTCGACGTCGACTGGAAGAGGAGAGATGCAAATGGGAGGACAACCCGAGGCAAGACAGATTGGATGAAGTAATGCTTAAGACGCTTGAATGAATTTCCAGAAACTGTGCTGAGATGACCTAAACAGTAAACGGCCGAACTGAACGGTCGAACTGAACAGTCGAACTCGGCATAAAAAAAAAAAAAAAAACCTTTTCGCCAGTATCCATCCAACGCCCAAGTACGAAGACAAGCAGTCATCGCCATCAACCAAGACCCGATGTGAAAAGCCAGCCAGACACAGTCAAACGCAACCTTCGTGATTCCCACCGTTGGTGCCCCCTGTTGAGACCCTCATGCGAATACCAGTTACCCGAAATCAACGCATGCAACCCCTCATCTCGCAAACCCAGTCCCTTTGCCCCCCCTTTCCCTACTGTGTATTCTCGCCCTCGACAAGTTCCGCAACCCTATCCCACCACACCCCATGCGCATCCCGGTCGACCGCCGACACCCGGCCCATCATGTCCACCATATCCCTGACCTTATCCACAAACTCGGCCAGACCTAGCCCAGCCAGCTTCTCGCCTGCGGTGCTCGTGGCTTTGACTTTCTCGCTGGCCGATGCAGCTGCCAGCCGGGCGAGCACGTGCCCGCGCAGTCTGGCCAGCAGCAGCCTCAACACGGGCTCCTGGAGTTCGACCTCCCGCGGTTTGACCGTCGCCGCCTCGGCGCTCGCGGCGAGTAACTTGTTGACGAGCCCGCGGAGGTGCTGTTTCGTGGCCGCAGGCATGCAGCGGCCGGCCTCGAGCGCCGCGATGACTCCCTCGGCAGCCACGTCGGGCGTCATGTCCGTCGCTCGAGGGTCGTCGCTCTTTTCAAGCACGGCCAAGATGCGTTGGGCCTCGCTCCGCCAAGGGGCGCGGACATCTCGCTTGAGTAGGTTCTTGCACTGCAGGAGGATCGCGCCGGTCGTGATGATGCGGCGGGTAAGGCGGCCAGCCTCGATGATGCGTTTGTGGTCAAGCAAGAGCATCTCCGGGACCTCTTCCCGAGGGACGGGGGAGAGCTGCGTGAAGAGGTCGACAAGGAGCTGCGCGTAGATGCGATTCGCGGTGGGGCGCGACCCTGGGTGGTTGATGCCCTCTGGGTCGCGACGCGACGCCTCTGTGAAGAGTTTTTGCCGTGCCGCGCGCCAACAATTGGTGGCGACGGCGAGGTCGTGTCGTCCGGCTTCGAGATCGGCCGCAAACGCCATCGCCTCGTATGCTGGGGCCTGCTCAATGAGGCGCGGGGCCGCCAGCTGGAGGAGGTAATTGGCGTAGTCGCTGAGCATGACGTCGATGAAGCCATTTAGCGCCTCGAGGCGGTCGACGTAGCTGCCATGACTCAACTTCTCCTCGACAAGTACCTTGACCTCGTCGTCTCTGACGGGCGCGCAGAGTTTTGGCAGCAACGACCCCATAGCTTGAAAGAACTTCTCGTACGAGAAGCTGCCCATGGCGAACTGACGCTGGGCAATTTCGGTGTCCAGCAGCTCCCCAATGAAGGTGTGCATCGAGTTGCCGGGCTTGACCAGGCGCTGAAGCTTCTCCCGGATCAGGTCGGCAACCTTCAGGAGTAGGAAGAAGTGGGCCTCCCGATTCTGCGACTGCATGGTGGAGCGCATCTCTCGAAATAGCGGAGCCAGTAGATGCTCTTGTTGTTCGTGGTATTCGTGTGGCTCGGTGCGGAACTCTTTGTTGATGGCCAGCTCGTGGACAACAATCCGATTGTCAGGCAGCAGACTCTTCCCGCTCGGAATCACGACACCGATCCGGAACGGCTCCGGCTTCCTTGACGGGGTAGCCGGCGGAGTTGGGGTCTGCGTTTGTGGCTGCGCGCTGCTCTCTTCCACGCCGAGAACTCCCATCGCCGTCTCGGTGACCGTCTGTTCCGCCATACGCGGCTTCGTGTCGCCAACGGGCTTCTTGGCCCTTGCTTTACGCGCGGCTTTCACGGCGTCCGCGACTAGCTGTTTCCCTTTGGCAGCGCCGGCTAGCCGCTTGATCCGGACGAGCAGGAGGAGCTGGTTGTTACGGATGCTCTCCTTGTACACCTGGTCCACCGAGCCGTCCGTGGTGTCCTTCACAGACTCCCAGATGGCGTCAAGCTCTACAAACTGCATGACCATCAGGTCAACCAGCGAGCTCGAGTCGCGGGCCTTCCAGGCAATCAGAGCGTTGTAGAAGGTGGCATACACCTCTGGAAACGCGGCCAGCAGGGCCGGTGGCGGCGTGTAGTGGTTGAAAGCGGTCAACCGACCAAGAACGTTCTCGAACAGAACCAGGAGGTCTCTGGCCTTGCTAACGAGCTCTTGAGATTGAGGGTTGGCAAGACTGTCCTTGGGAATAGGGTGCGCCTGGCCCAGCTCCGCCTCTTCCGCCATATCTGTGTCCTTGTTGCTGAGAACCTGCGATGGGTGGCCTAAGATCAGAAAGGCACTCAGGAAAGACCTCACCGCGGCCATCTCCTCGACGGAGCCGGGGTCGCCCTCGTTGAGTCCGCAGATGCGAAGGATGCGCGAGGTCAAAACTAGGACGCGCTCCTGAGAGAGAAGCATCGTGACCTCATCAAAGGAGGCTTCGCGCACGGCGTCCAAGGATAGGCCCAAGGCGGAAAACTCGGCCACGTACTGTTTCCTCTTGCTGGCCCTCCAAAACCACAATATCTTCGAGGCAGCGACCTCTTTGGTGAGGGGAGCTCGCGCCCGCGGCCTCGCCTCCTGGGCTCCGGGCACGACGTCGGCTGCCGGGGGCTTGCGGGTCCCTAGGCTCTGCCCGCGCTCTCTCCCCTTCGCCTTGGCAGCATTTCGGCTGCGTAGCTCCTCCCTCCTCCTCTCCGCCTCGGCCAGGCGTTCCTCCATCTGAAGCTTCATCTTTCGGATCTCCTGTTCTCGCTTTTCCTTCATACTCTCGGCAACAGCCTTGGCTCGCCTGACCTCTTCGGCACAGGCAGCAGCGATCTCGGCAAGGTTGCGCTCCCGGGCTTGCGCGGCAGCCAGGGCCCTCTCCTCACTCACACTAGCGTTCCTTGTCCTGGCCTTGGCCAGCGCCGCTCGGAGGCGCACCTTTTCGGCATGGGCGGCACGGTCAGCAAGCCGCGCCTTCCGGTCCTCCAGTATGGAGGCGCGGCGGAGATGTTGTGCAATGTATTTGCTCTGCGGGCCGCCGTTGCGGACACCGCCGTGCGAGGAGCGCGACGTCACAGATGATATGCTGTTGCGGCGAGATGAAGCCGCGCTGTCCTTGCGTCGAGTTTGGTTCGTCGGACGGTAGAATAGCCGTGCGGCAATGTGCGGCGGCGGCGTGTACACTCTGGCGGTGGCTTCGCTATCGTCACCGATGAGTTCCATCTCCTCAGCGGGAGGCGAGAGGGTGTTGTCGGCGGTAGCGTCGGTCATGTCGGCGGCTGGCTGCCCATTCGACTCCTCGATGTTCCGAGCCGGTTCGGTCAGGTCCAGCGACGAGCGCTGCATCCTGATCACGGTTGCGGGGTTCTCTTCGAGGGTGTTCGTGTCTGATGTATTCCGTACGCCCTCAGGGCGGGAGTCGAGAATCAATGTCGGGCTGGTATAAAATGGAGATCGATATCGTTTGCATGGACCTGGAGATGCAAACAGGACAAATCGACAAGCCGCTCGCGGATCGGACAGCACAAGACGGTGGTCGGGATGACCCGGTCACGGGCGCGCTAAGCGGGGAGAAGAAACAGAACGGCCTCGGTCCTTTGGGTGGGAAGAGAAAATATCGTTGGAAGTAAAGAGTGTCGGAGAAGAAGAATAAAAAGGGGAAGAAAAAAAAAAGAAGCTGCCAGCAGGAATCAGCACCAGCAGGTCCGTGTCTTCGGCTGATCGAGCGGATGCACACGAGGCAAAGAGCCGATGGGACGAACGGGAATGGGAAGGCTGGGGAAACGTTGATGACGGCAACGGTGCATAAGCTCGCGCACTTCAGCATGGATTCTCAAGCACTGCTGCCTTCACGGGCAGGTGGGGCACAGATCCTGCCAAGCCGCAGCAGCCAGTGCTTCGAGAATCAAGAAGCTTGCACTAACACTCTACAGCGTTACAAGCTAAGCGATCTGCTAAGGCAGCCCAGGCACACTGCTGAGACGATGGCTTCGTCAACGGTTAGGTAGACCAGGCCCTGCAATTTCGGTCTTGTGACCGGTTCTTTGGTCCGACTCCCAAAACAACGCTTCTTCCCGAGTTCCTTCCCAAGAGGTTCGGCCAGGCCGGCCACGCACAGATGCCTATTTTAATCTCTCTCAAGTAACGCGTCGCCGATGTTTCGGAAAACGCATCGATGTGCAGCGAAAAATTTATCCGCTCGCGCAACAAGTTGGGGTCCCCGGGGAGTACGAGGTACGGGGCATCGGAGACAACATTCTTCGATTGCAGAACTTGATCGTGTCAGACACGAGGTTCGCTCACTCCCCTTCCAGCCTCAAGCTCCACCACCGAACTGTTTATCGTCAGAGACCGTTTTGGTGGATTTCCCCTTCCGAGCCGCGACCCCTGTAGTTCATGCAACACACTCTGGCCCCATGTCGAATCGCCCGGCAACTCCGGCGACATCCAGACCTTGTCATCAATGATCCTCTCAGCCTTGCCCACCTGGATAAACAACCCGCGGTCGCCCTCGTCCTTGCTGCGCCGCTTCCACCACCACCTCCGAGCGGGCGCCGGCGTCTTCTCGTCGCTTTCGTCCCCGTGCCCCCGCCGCCGCCGCCGTCTGCGCCGCCACATGAGGTAGCCCACCTCCACGACCACCAAGAGCACGACCGCCAGTATCAGCCCTATTGTTAACCCGGCCGCTGCGATGGGCGACATGTTGGGCTTCGTGTCCTCCGAGCCGGCGGGCGGTGTCGCTACGTCGAGCGATGGCATCGCTGGGAATTGCGTCGGTATCGGTGCCGGTGTCGCCGAGGGAGACTGCGTGGTGCTTGTGGTGCTCGGAACGAAGTTGTTCTGGCGGGAGGATGGCTCGACCAGCAAGAAGCCCGGGCTGGACAGGTCCGGATCCGACGCCACGAACTCGCCCTGGCTTGTCGGCGGCTTGAAGCGGAAGACGTACTTCGTCTCCCTGGCAAACTCTGCCGCCGGGGGATCGGAAGTGACCAGCTTGAGGCTGCCGTCTTGAGCGAGATTCACTGCCCCTTTGTCGGCCGTCGTCAGCAGGTCTTCCCCCCCGGGGGAATAACGAGGTGGGTGGGTTAGGTTTGGTCTCAGACTTACTTGCCAAGCACAGTACTACCGGGTCGGGCCCGACTTGCCAACTAGTAAGCCAGAGGTCGTAGATGCTATTGTTGAGCGCGTTCCACGAGACGAGGATCTCGTCGCCGTAGGTGTAGGCTTCGGCGAAGTCGGGCTTGTCCCCATCTGGAGTATTCCACAAGTATTCCCTCTGGCTCTCTTCGGCATTCTCCCCTCTTCGGGACAGAGGGTGAGGCGATGTTTGGTGATCAACGGGCCGCCCCCATATCACCATGTTCGAGTTCGTCGACGCGTTCCTCCGTCTCGGCTGACGACCCTGGCGTTGCAAACCGTCAGCGAGGACGTGCATTGTCGGGCGAACAGAACACCAAGCAAGCCTTGTGTATTACCGCACCACCTGTGCGCTTGGGCTGGCAATTGCGCACTATATTCGAGGGCATACAAGGGCTATCAGCGAAGGACCTCTCTAAGCTCGGATTTTATTTCTTCGGGTAAGCTATCCCCCCCGCCATTGTTGAACTTGTCTTGTTCTTGGCTCTGCCTGTGGGCGTTGCATCCTTCTTGCGAGAGAGCCCCGTTCGCAGGCGGCAGGTTGGGTCGTAGGAATAAGATCGAAGCTAGCGCGAGGTGGACGAATGAAGTGGTTACAAAGCGCGCCGAAGCGCTTACTCGAACCAACAGCCCCCAACGACCGGTCGCCAACATTGGCCGGCTTAGCGGGGGGGGGCCCATCTCGGCGCTTCTAACCGTTCTCTTGGGAGCCGCAAAGTAACCTCCACACCAATGGCGCCGCGTCAGGCGGATGGTCGATCCCGACGCGTCCAGTTTGGGCTGTTTTTGATTCGGGTTGATTATTACACGCGATTATGCCGCAGCCTCTCCAGCACTGCAAGCCCGCGATATCGGCCTGACACGTGTGACCGCAGCGTGCGATGCAGCATGCATGGACGCTTGTAACCTTGCACGTCCAGATATGCGGCCCGTTTCCGAGACATCGAGCTGTCATCGAGGATCGGGCTGAGGCTGAACTCTCATACCAGCCGTTGGTCCTTTTCATTACCGAGGCGTTCCACCCGTCCAGTAACTATCCTCCCGCGGAGGGAATGAAGAAGCTCATGCAAGAAACACTAGGTTAATTACCAATCAGTCGTTTGAGTCACGGAGATCGGCATCAGCACGGATTCTGTGCCTGGGTCCTTCATGAATGTACATACATACTCACAACTCACATTAGTTCATCAAAATCAACAAAGATGAGCTCGTGAAGGGAATAATCCTACACTCCAGCCTTGACTCTGATCGTAATCTAATATAGGTACTATCAATCTATGCCTTTCCTGATCGGAAACTCGGCTCGCACGGCCACTCAGCCATCCGACAGTAATCCGATTTCCTGTCATTGAGGGACATGTTTGCTCGTCAGTTCAGGACGACGAGACCTTCACCTTTGGCCACGGCGGCTCCGGCTATCTCCTCAGCAAGGGCGCCATGGCGGAGTTTGTAGGCAAGCATCCGGCTGTCGCGAACGAGTACGACGTGCTCGCCCGCGAGGAATGCTGCGGCGACTACGTCTTTGCCCGTGCCTTGAAGGACAAGACAGGCTTGAGCGTTCAGCAAAGCGTAGGTCGATTAGTTAATACCCACTTATTTATAATGCCTAATTACTTGGTACTTCTTTCATTGGGTCACACTTGGGGGCAATTGAGGGCTCCTATGACCCACGAGGAGTATTGATCGGCGCTGACAGAGCGAGAAACGTTCCTTTTTCCCACTCCTTCCTTAGTGGCCTACTATGAACGGCGAGAAGCCATCAACCTTACCCTTCGTCCCGTCGCACTGGTGCCACCCGATCGTGACGATGCACCACATGGGCGCCGACGAGATCAACACCTTCTGGCACTTTGAGCGGCGCCACCACGAGCAGCACCAGCAAGGAGCGTGGCGGCCCCTCCTGCTCCGGGACATCTACCACGACTTCGTCGCTCCCCACCTCTCCAACTCGGACGGGAGACGACGCGCGAGGACTGGGACAACCTGGCGGCCGACCGCTTCTACCTGGACCCGGGCCGGCCCCGCCACGGGGCCCAACATCATGATTCTTATCATTATTTACCCGGCCTGGCAGCTGAACCGGACCCATCCCTTAGCTGAGCAGACTGAACCGGAGCGGGCAGCCCCCCGGTCCCCGGCCGACTGCGCCGCCGCCTGCCGGGCCCTGCCGGCGGGGGAGTACTTCCGGTACAAATACGCCGACGGCGCCTGCAGCGTCGCCGCCTCCTTTGCCCTGGGCCGGCCCGCCGAGACCGCGAAGCGGACCGTGAGCGGCTGGGAGGTGGACCGGATCCGGGACTGGGTCCGACGCCAAGGCGGCTGTGCCGCCGTCGAGTGGCCCGCGGTCGAGCGTGGCGATGGAATCTGATCTGAATCAATGATACTTTTGAGTGCGGTAGAACGATTATGAAGTAATTACCTAGTTAATTACCGCACGGAGAAGCCAAGGGCTCGGGGGCAATTCTCTTGTTCAACAATACTTCTTCAGCTTGCACATCTTCCTCCAGGGCGGCCCCGGTCAGCTTCTTCCTTCTTCCACCACCACCACCACCATCATCATCATCAATCTACAGCCATCAACTCCATCGCAGATGCAGATATACGAAGATCCATCTACCCACAGTTATTGAAATACCCTGACTGTGGTGTACGCTTCGCGCACCTCTCATCGTGGCCCACAGTAGGCGGCATGAAGCTTCGCTTCAAATGCACCCTCGATCGTGATAAGTAGAGAGGGAAAGAGCACCACGGGCTGCCAAGCGTGTGGCATCCAATGGGTGCACAGATTAATCTGGAGGATTAGCCGTTTATATACTATAGTAGAAGCGAAGCTCCTTCCTTTGCTCTTCAATGTAAGCACCTCTCAGAGACTTTGGAATTGAAGCTTCGCCTCAATAATATGCCTGCAAGAGGCAGGACTAGGTTAATTACCTTAAGGTAAAGTTACTTATTATACCTCAGAAAAAAATCACAGCGAGAACAGGTGATTATTCTCTTACCGAAGGACGAGGATATTTTTATTGTTACGTGTCGTCACAGGGAATTACCAGTAGTTTGACGCGTCAAGTCACGTAATCAGATGATGTCTTTTGCACCGCAACCATTCTTGTCTTTTTGTGTTGCTCAACACGAAAGCGTCTCGATCTATGGTCGTTTTGATTCTGAACGACCACTGAACAATTCAATGTCTTGTTCAAGCTGGCCGTCGGCCCCGTCGGGATCTTTTGTTAATTAGGTATTACCTTAAATCTTTCTGTTGATCGTGGATCTAGTACAAAGTAAGGTACGCTGGTTTCGTTTACGTCAACCATGGTATAATATACTTCGTTTTCTCGGGCTATCTTGTAATGTTAAAACGAGCCAAGTAAATCACACTTATGAGTTTTCGAGTGTTTCCTGCGTTTATCCGCGGCGAATCCAAGTGTCACTCCTCGGGCACTCGGCTGATTTTAGAGGGAGGGGGGCGGAAGGAGCATCCCCTTTTGGGCCCTCTTGTTAACAATCATGTCACTAATTGCTGGCTCGGGAGTGCCCCGGTTGTTTGGAATCCCCGCCCGGCAGCGGCCCGGGGATGACGGGGAGCTGTGGATGCACCGAGCGCGCCGAAAATTGTTATTGCCGGAGATGATCTGCTTGGGATTGGAGGCCAGAGGAAACAGCCCCGGGGCGCGTTCCGAGTTGAATGAATGAGCGGGTTAATATAGTAAAGATCTGCGCTATAACCTGGTCTCGAACGCGGAGCCAACCTTTCCGAGCACGCATCTTGATAATAAGTAACCCCCCTTCAATAAACTTGTGAAAGAGCTACCTACAGCTGGACATATAAATCTGCAATGGCCATCTCAGAAAGGGACCCCATACGGAACCTTTGATGCAGCAGGAAGCGGTTTACTTTCTGTCGACAACCAACGCAGCCATGAAGTTCCTCGACGTCCTTCTCAGTGCCGCAGCTGCCAGCTCGGCCCTGGCAGCGCCGACTTGCACAACCAAGACAAAGCGCGCGGGCAAGTTCAAGTTTGTCGGCGTCAACCAGTCCTGCGCCGAGTTTGGCCAGGACACGCTCCCGGGCCAGCTCGACAAGCACTACACCTGGCCGGCCAAGTCGAGCATTGATGTAAGTGTCTTTGAACTTCGAGCTACCATGAGGAAAAATGAACAATGGAATTAACCATGCTTTCGAAAATCAGACGCTCCTCGCCACCGGAATGAACACCATTCGCATCCCGTTTATGATGTAGGACTGAATGCTCTTTCCGCCTCGCTTCACAAGTAAATAGGGCACACATTGCTGACAACGGGTTGCAGGGAGCGTCTCATCCCCGACCAACTGACGGGAACCGTCAACGAAACGTACTCCGCGGGGCTTATCGATGTATGAAGCAGACATAGAGCTTCTCAAGAATGGGGGGCCGGAATTTGCTGACCGGAATTTCAGACCGTTTCCTACGTCACGAGCAAGGGAGCCTATGCTGTCATTGACCCCCATAACTTCGGTACGACCACCTTACAATGACCATGTCCAAAGTGGGAGGAAGGGGGGAGGGGAGGAAGGGATTGGGAGCGTGGAAGACAAGCTAACCAAGAACTTGTTCCACCAAATTTCACAGGCCGGTACTACACGCAAGTCATCACCGACGTCGAAGGCTTCAAGGCCTGGTGGACGACGATGGCCAGACTGTTTGCCGACAACGACAGGGTCATCTTCGACACCAACAACGAGTACCACGACATGGACCAATCGCTCGTCGTCAATCTGAACCAGGCCGCCATCGACGGCATCCGGGCCGCCGGCGCCACCTCGCAGTACATCTTTATCGAGGGCAACTCGTGGACGGGCGCATGGACCTGGGTACGAACACGGAATTCTGATCCGGATATTTATTTTGATTTTATGATTTTGGTTTTTTTGACCGGTGTAATAGTAGCTGACAATCATGTCATTCCCAGGTCTCCTCGGGCAACGGCGAGTCCCTGCTCAACCTGTCGGACCCGGAGGGCGACGACAAGCTCATCTACGAGATGCACCAGTACCTGGACGAGGACGGGTCGGGCACGCACGAGCAGTGCGTCTCGGGCACCATCGGCCGGGAGCGCCTCCAGGCGGCGACCGAGTGGCTCAAGGCCAACGGCAAGAAGGCCATCCTGGGCGAGACGGCCGGCGGTGCCAACGACCAGTGCATCTCGGCCCTGACCGGCATGCTCTCCTTCATGGAGGAGAACTCGGACGTCTGGCAGGGCTGGCTCTGGTGGGCTGCCGGTCCCTGGTGGGCCAACTACATGTACTCGATGTGAGTGTTTCCTTATTTTTTTTTTTTCATTCTCTCATTTCATTCCTTTCTGAAGATCTTGTCCCCCCCTCCCTGTCTAACATCGCTTAGTGAGCCGCCGAGCGGTACCGCGTACACCAAGGTTTTGCCCAGCCTCCGGCCTTATATCTGAGCTCGATGGGGTCTGCAAACGTTGCGGAGTGGAAGTAGATTCCACTGTTGGGGTTGATCACAAAGATACTGAGCCTGAAGTGTACTTTACTTCATCAGGGTAGATGAAATCGAGCAAGATACATAATTACAGTTCCCCGAGAGCTATCGTCCTTATATAATTACACGTCACTCAACTGAGGACCCGAAGTGCCCGAGTCTTAATTAATCCAAAGAGTGCTCCGTACCGCTATCAGGGCGATGACTCCTGTAAATTATATTGATAATACAAAACTGTGAAACGTTTTCTACTTTTACCTCGGAGAGACTACTGGAGGTATGGTAGAACGAGGTGAGTCCGTCGAGCTATGTGAGAACGAGGGTGAACTACGTTGAAGACCTAACACGAGCAAGACTACAATGTTCGCCAATTGCGGGAGCCTAACAAGCACCACGGTAAACTGGCAGGAGGAGACAAATGAACATAATACCTTATCCAGTCTGCCCTCGCCGCGATCGGAATATCCCACCTCACCCGAACTTTCTTCGCCCTCTCAGTGTCTTTTAATTAATTACACTGACTTGATTGAAACCCGCCGGAATACGCGAATGATAATAAAAGAAAACCGACTCTAAAGATTCCGAGGAAGTAGGGTCAGAGGAAATAGGTGGTTCTTGAAGAACGCTTGACTGTCCTTGCTGCCCAGCCTAAGGGAAGCGCTTGGTGAAGTAAACGTTCTTCCTCCCAGTGAGCTGATATCTACCTGGAACCTTCTTCCACTGCTCCCTTGTAGTGACTCGCTCATTTCCACTGGCATCGATAAAGGTGAGCCTCGACGAAAACCTGTGCTTTATCGTACCTATCTCAGGTATGTATATACGAAGGATGTATGTACATACAGTATGCACATACGCACACCGATTCCAGGGCAAAGAAAGTTGCGCGGCAGAGGGCTCGATTTAAGTGGGTGTTGGGCGAGTGTGGGGCCTTGTGATATTGCACTGCTGTGCACTTGCTTGCAGTTGCCTGCCTCGACCAAGGCTGCTTTCTTCATCGAATCGCGTAATTTAGCAAGACAACCTCGCGCCTGCCATTTGCCTCCTCAAGCTCACTTGTGTCTCGATCCCTTATTCCCCTCTCATGTCGTCGGATTACGTTGAGGCGCGGGTCGCCTCGCAGCGCAGAGTGCGACGCCGACGACCGTGGCTGGAAGCAGCACAGACACCTTTCCGCGACGACGCGCCGATGGTTGGGCCGCCCAAGACGACTGCCGCAGACTTTGAGATGCCCCGGCTGCGCCGCTGCCCTTTCGACCTGGACAGCATGGTTTGGGAAGCCCGTATGGGCGGCGGCTTAGATGGCTATGTCTGGAAGGTCCGCTTCGGGACCCAAGGACCTTTCGTACTGAAGGTGGTAAGTCGTTCCCTCATCAGGCTTCCTGTATCCTGGCCCCCGAGAAACTGGCCCCGCTTATCGACCATCATCGCTCACGTTTCTTTCCCGCCAGTTCTGGGATGCCCAGCCCGTCGACTTTCCAACTTACTACGCCCCGCAGCGAGAATGCCAGAATGCCGCCCTCCTCCAGATGATACAAACCGCAGTGGAGCATGCGGCTGCAGCCTCTCGTCCAATCTTGGTCAACGCCAAGCCGACAACTTGGGACGACGCGATCGCCAACCTCGCCGCCTTTTCTGACGAGGCACGTCTGAAACAGCCGTCACCGGCCGATCAGGGCTCAGGGCCGCCCCAAGAAGGCTTCTGCCAGATATCGACCATGCCACGCATGAAGAAATGCTACGGCTGGCTGACAATCCCCGGTACGATATTCCGGGAACTGCACTGGACACTCCGGCCGCCCCCAGTTCAGGTTGACAGGATCGAACGTTACCTCACGCTTGACCAGGAATACCTCGCAATTGTCTACGAGTATGTCGAGGAAGGCGAAAACGACCCCGAGACGATGCAGAAAGCGATGGACTTTTTTTGGCTTGCCGGCTTCAACCGTGCCTTCTCACCCCTCTTAAGGAACTGGAAAAGCGGAGTGCTCGTGGATCTGTCCGATATCGTTCCTCCCCGCGGATATGGTTGGCAAGAGAAACTCGACAAAGATGGACCAGCGTCGGCACATGTCCTGCTAAAACAGCCTCTGCCAGCGGGACCCGTGAGAGCACGCGCGTGGACCTAGTCCTACACTGTCGGCTCGCAGTCATCAATTCCACGCACCCATCGCTTCCCTGGCAAATGGGTCTCAGCTTGCAGGTCCGGCAACTGCTTCGTGACGTGTAGCTGTTCTTAATGCATGATTCGGCGTCAGTGTGATTGGCTGCGTCTCACTGAAATAGGCGTTCACAGAGCTTCCACTGCTCCAACTTCACCCGCAAGCTGCATTAATTACCCATGACAAGCCCATACGAGTTCAACAATAAGCAAGGAAACAGGGCAATAATCATCCATTCGCCGTCCCGTATTGGTTCGCAACGTGAATTGAATAGGCATGTCGATGCCTGGATCATTCGCTCCCTCGAGGATAGTGGGAAGACAGTCGGGTTGCCTGGATGAGACCGGTTTATTGCCAACCGCGGGAGAAGCGGCGGCGTCCGGCTAGCACGGCCGACCAGAATGAGAGAGAGACGACGTTACTCTCACACACTATGATGTACAAGTGGATGAGCACTGGCGACACGCACACAGCGCGTACGGATGTTATCAGGCTTGTGCGGCAACCCGGCGGCTTGCCGCTTGGGTCCAAGGAGACTTCCGGAGATGTGGTTGCAAACTGTGGAGTCGCCCGTGCGTGCCGCTGCCCTAGACCGCGCCATTGTGGGCGCGAACCATGCCGCGATTCATGAAAGGAGCTCGCGATGCGGAATTCCAATCGACGAGACTAACTGCTTGCAGCTAATTGAAGAGGCGGGTATTTTGTGATTTTGCGATATGCTGCCGTTTGCATCCAGACTCGGGAAAGCGATTGCTGTGCTGTGGTTTTACAGCCTCTTCCTGTTTGTGAGTATAGGCTTCTCTATAGTATAATCGCCTCGGTCATAAGACTTGAAGAAGGGGGGTTCGGTCAAGCCAAGCCTGGGGGTTTTGGTCAGCCCACCGATGAATGCGTCCCCCGCATGTTGTTTACCCCGAGTGCGGAGTGTGGGGAAGCGAGAGAATGCCAGCCCCCCAGACCAGTTCCTTCCAGGAGAGGGTGTGCATCAGCTGCCCAGCGGAAAAAGATCAAAACTCTGTACGGGGTTACTGTACAGTACATCTTCGTACACAACTCCAAAGGCTAGACTGCCAAGCGGCCGGGCAGGAACGTTGGCCCACCTCGCCCACTAACGGCGACCAACGGCGACCAACGGCGGTGTAGTGACGGCATCTCGAGCCAAAAACTGCCGTCTTCGGTAGTGCGCCCTTGTGAGCTTGTTGCGAGTCCACAGCGGCCCCGCCAGGGCGTCAGAAGCGCGCCTATCAGGTGGCCGCGACCCGTCAGCTTGGCACCGCCGGATGCAGCGTCGGATTCTTGACTCGATCGTTGTTCCCCAGAGCTTTCCCCATTGATTGGCGGGATCCAGCGGCCGAAAACCCTGGCCTGGGGCTTGAGAGCGGACCAAACAAAACAAAGGAGCCATCGTTCCATGGCAGCATCAAGCATGTGCTTGCTTGCCATGTAACGTCCACTCTCCGGGGTTGCGGCCCACGATGGGTCCGTTTTTGATCAATCTCGGCCCGTGTTGAGTCGACTCCGCATGGAGTCTGTCAGGGGGATGATCACTTAAGTGTAATCCGTACATTATTAAAGCTTCCCCGGCCTCGTCGCCGACCTGGGGAAGAAGGATGTGCGGAGAGTTCAGTTGATTTCCTGCCGGTTCTCTCCATCAGCTCGAAGGCAATCCGGGGGAGTGAACCGATAATTATTCACGGCCAATCCGGAGAAGACCTTTCAGATTGTTCGGCCCCTCTGGAGCCACCGGCAAAGCAAACATCAACACTGCCACTTCAGATAAAAGTGGCAGGTCCCGGCGTGATTCTCTCGGGCGACGTTTTGAGACAGCACCCGCGCGTGCATAAACCCGGAGCCAGAGAGAATCTCTTCTGGATTTCTTCGCCAATTGCGACCTGAACTTGACTTTGTTTCCCGCCACGAACCAATCTTCTGGCTTCGTTCTTTTTTTTTTTTTTTTTTTCCCTTGTGAAACACACAAACTCATCCCGATTTACCCTCCGAACTGAACCGTGAACTAGCATCGGAATACGTCTGTGATATATTGCAAAGAACAAGGCGACACGGAGCAAAATGAAGCTCCCCACGATTTACAATGTCCAGCTCGTGGCCATCATCGCGACCCTCGGCGGCATGCTGTAAGTTCCCCCTTCAGCAACCTAATTATTATTAATGAATGACCTCTCCACCCATCCAATTCGCATCTACGGCAAGACGAGAACCTCGGCACTGACTTCCACACCCCTCGTTTTGCAGGTTCGGGTTCGACATTTCTTCCATGTCGGCCATCGTGGTGACCGACCAGTACATCGAGTACTTCAACAACCCTACCGGGGTGATCCAAGGCGCCATCGGGTCGGCTCTCGCGGCCGGCTCGGTCGTCGGTTCTGCCGTGGCAGGTCCGCTGTCCGACTGGATGGGCCGCCGCGACTCCATCATGTTTGCCTGCTTGTTCTGGCTCGTCGGGACGGCGGTCCAGGTGGCGACCCAGAACGTCGGCCAGCTCATCGCCGGCCGCGTGCTCAACGGCTTCACCGTCGGCATCACGTCGTCCCAGGTGCCCGTCTACCTGGCCGAGATCGCCAAGGCCGAGAAGCGCGGCTCCATCGTCATCATCCAGCAGCTGGCCGTCGAGTTCGGCATCCTCATCATGTACTTCATCGGCTACGGCTGCGCCTCCATCGAGGGCACCGGCTCCTTCCGCACCGCCTGGGGCACCCAGTTCATCCCCTGCGTCTTCCTCCTGCTCGGCCTCCCCTTCCTCCCGCGCTCGCCCCGATGGCTCGCCAAGGTCGGCCGCGACAGGGAGGCCATCGAGACCCTCGCCAACATCCAGGCCGACGGCAACACCCAGGACTCCCGCGTCATTGCCGAGTGGGAGGAGATCCAGACCGTCATGCAGGCCGAGCGCGAGGCCGGCCGCGGCTGGAGGAAGTTCTTGCTCAACGGCATGTGGAAGCGTACCCTGGCCGGCATGTCGGTCCAGGCGTGGCAGGTGCGTGTTTTTTTTTTTTTTTTTTTGTTTCTCTCTCTCTCTCTCTCTTCTTTTTGATCTCCATTCTTTTTCTCCATCCCTCTCTTGTTGAAGAGGAACAAAGGTTAACAGGGAAATAGCAACTGGCCGGCGCCAACGTGATCGTCTACTACCTGACTTACATCGCTCAGATGGCTGGTCTGACCGGCGACGTCGCCATGGTTACGTCGGGTATCCAGTATGCCGTCTTCATCGTCTTTACCGGCATCATGTGGTAAGTATTAAGTATCATCCATTGTTATGCAATCTCCCGGTGTCCACCATCCATCCATTTCCTTTTTTTTTTTTTTTTTTTTTTTTTTTTTTTTTTTTTTTTTTGCTATTTTACCTTAACCGAGTATTAATTAATTAACCCTTGTTTCTTCTTACTAATCATGATAAACAAAAAAGGCTCTTCATCGACAAGACCGGCCGCCGCACGCTGCTCATCTGGGGCGCCCTCGGCATGGGCTTCTGCCACTTCGTCGTCGGCGGCGTCATGGGCGCGCATTCGACCTACCACCCCGAGGGCGTGGGCAACCCGCCCAACGGCAACATCGTCATCGCCGTCAACAAGGGCGCGCCGGCCAACACGGTCATCACCTTCTCGTACCTGCTCATCGTCGTCTACGCGCTGACGCTGGCCCCGGTCTGCTGGATCTACGCGGCCGAGGTCTGGTCGCTGGGCACGCGCGCGACGGGCATGTCCCTGGCGGCCATGAGCAACTGGGTCTTCAACTTCGCCCTCGGCATGTTCACCCCGCCGGGCTTCGTCAACATCACGTGGAAGCTCTTCATCATCTTCGGCGTCCTCTGCGTCACCGCCGCCGCCTGGTTCTTCCTGCTCTGCCCGGAGACGTGCGGCAAGACGCTCGAGGAGATCGAGCTCCTCTTCTCCGGCCCGGACGCCCCGCACCCCTGGAACACCAGGAAGGGCGACTCCCGCCTCGCCGCCGAGATCGCCGCCGTCGAGGCCCGCCGGCGCGAGAAGACCGAGGCCGGCGAGGTCGAGGCCGTGCCCTCCGTCGGCGAGCAGGAGAAGGTTTAATTAATATTAGAGTTCTCACAGAAGAGAGTCACAGTAGGAGGGAGAGAGAGAGAGAGGGAATGTGCAGAGGTGGTGGAAGGGGTTTGATGAGTCCCTTTTGTAGGGAATGAATGAATGAATGAATGCCTGTGGATCGTTAGACTGCTCTGCTTTTCGGGATTGTGGAACGGGTGAGGTGACATTGCTGGATGTGAAGCAAAAGCGACGCCGCAATTGCCCGCCAGCAATTGCACCTTAAGTATGGCCGTAGGTATTCTGACACTGGATGACTCGCGTGGTGGGAAATATTTACAGGCCTCATCAAACGACTTCCTCTGCTTCCCCCCCCCCCCCCCCTTTTTCTCTCGTTGTAGAAAGAAAGTCGAAGGGAGAATATGAAACAACAACCTCTATGACTCCATGAAAATGTGCCATATTAATTACTGGATGCCCATGAGTGCGTCCCAATATACCACCCCGTTCTTCCAACCGTCTAGTTGATATCATCTGTATCGTGAGAGAAAGGCAGATCGGGTGACGGTGACCGACTCGGCCGTGATTTGTCCCGAGCTCAACCTTAAGGGAGTGGAGCCTGAAGTGCAATAATGCAGCTAACTGCCGCGACTAACTGCATAAATACTAGTACCCTACTTAATTATTCCTACCAAGTAATTATAGACGAGTCCTGTTTTGAGTGCTGTTTTGTTAGTCGTGGTTACATTGACATAATAGAGGCTCTAAACCAAGCGAGTCCTGCCCGCCCAGGCCTAACTTTGTTTACTTAGCTTCGGTCTTGCCGTGTAGTGTATTTATGTATAGTTAGTCCCTCCTGCGAGTAGTGAGATGATCGTTGGCCCGGATCTATGCTCGGCACATACAGCTTGGCATGGCCTTGGATAATTATAATATATGCAATTGTGTACCACCTCGCGATTAATTAATTACTGTTTCAAGACTCTCTCAAACATCACTTCGGGCAGCAACGTTGTTTGGACGTAATTTAGGATTAATTATGTGACTTCCCACTCCGAATGCCAAGTCTCTAATAGTCATCTTGTAATTAATTAATAACCCAATAACCGATTCCCTAACCTTTCTCCTCCCTCCAAAGCCCAGACTCGATGATCTAATTACTGATATCATGACGTGTTTTACTCGGCCGGCTTCCACCTCAGCAGGGTGAAGGAGTGCTTGGCGAAGGTGAACTTGCCCTTGCCGTCCCAGGAGCTCTCGGCGATGCCGACCTTCTGCTCGTCGGCCGTGTTGGCGACGCCGACGTGGTCGCCGGTGACGACGAAGACGGATACGCGGTCGCCGTGGGCGATGCGGAGGCCGTCGAGGTCGACGGGGTAGTCGTTCTGCTCGTGCAGGTTGGCGACGGCGAGGTTGACGAAGCCGTCGTCGCCCAGGGCGGCGCTGCAGTCCAGGTAAGGGGTCTCGATGGCGGCGCGGATCCAGGCCGGCCCGGTCCGGCCGGTGTACTCGGGGGCGCGGACGTGGAGGGCGAGGGTGTGGCCGCGCATGTAGCGGCTGAAGAGCAGCAGGGGCCACCAGATGGTCTGCTTGACGAGGCCGTCGCGGGTGGTCACGAGGGGCGAGATGACGTTGACGGACTGGGCGATGTTGGCCATGCCGAGGTCGCGGGCCTGGCGGACGAAGGCGTTGAGCCAGACGGCGACGGCCAGGGCGTCCGAGAGGGTATAGCGCTCCTCGGCCCCCTGCTCGCCGGGGGCGCGGACGGGGTCCCAGACGTTCCACTCGTCGAAGCAGATCTTTTGCTTGGGAACCGTCGCCGGCACCTTGTTCTCGATGCGGGCCAGGTCGATCAGGGCCGAGGCCATCTGGATGGCGCGCTCGGCGCTGCGGGGCGCCGTCGCGTTGGGGAGGTGCTCCCGGTCGGCCGTGTAGACGTGGATGCTGTGCATGTCGATGAGCGACTTGGTCTGGTTCTGGTCCCCGAGGCCATGGACGTCCCAGCGGACGCACTCCTTGAGCACGTGGTAGTCCCAGGACGAGTAACCCGTCTCGCCGCACAGGATCAGTGTGATGCTCGGGTCCAGCAACTTGAGCGCCTTGGCCCACTGGTACGCCTTCTTTGCGTAGTCCTCCTTGGTCATCTGCTCAACCTGCCACGGCCCCCAACACTCGTTCCCGAGCGCCCAGTATTTGACCTGCAAGACGAGGGTGAAGCGAAAGACGGTCAGCGGTTCCGTGTTGGTTGAAAAACAAAGTGGATGCAAAAAAATCATAAATGAACAAAGAAAGAAAAAGAAAAAAAGAAAAAAAAAGGAAAGGGGCACCGTCACATACATTGTATGGCTTCTCACGGCCGTTCTTACGCCGCAGGTTGGCGTAGTATGTGTCGCGGTCCGAGTTGCAGTACTCGAGCCAGGCGAGAGCTGTCCCGATGGTGGTAAGTGTTATTGATTAGTTGATGCAATATTGACGGCTCCCCACACTGGGTTGATTCATTAATAAACTGACCATCAGACAGGGTGCCAGTGCCCATGTTGAGGCAGAGGTAGGGCTCGGCCCCGACCACTTCACACCATTTCATGAACTCGTCTGTTCCGAACTCGTTGGTCTCGACGCCGATCCACGCCAATTCTGGCCTGTACACGGGTTAGTCCTCGATAAAAAATTGAAAAAAAAGAGAGAGAGAGAGAGGGAGAAAGAATATAATTAAATGAGAAAGAGAGAGTTTCACCTCTTTGGCCGCTTCTCCTTCGGGCCAACGCCGTCCAGCCAGTTGTACGTGGCAACAAAGTTACCGCCGGGATATCGGACCACTGGCACTCTCAGCTCCCTAAGGGCCTCGATGACGTCCTTGCGGAAGCCGTTCTCGTCCGAGAGCGGGTTGCCGGGGTCGTAGATGCCACCGTAGATGCACCTCCCCATGTGTCTGGATTCCCAAGGTTTGTCAGCACTTCGTAATATGTCTCTCGAGACGATGTTGGGGCCAAAATTGGTCTTGTCATTGTTTCTTACTCTGTGAAGCCGCCATAGATGTTGTCGCTGATTTTGGCAATCTTGTGCGAGGGATGGATGGTAATGGAGGGGCTCTCGCCGTCCTCGATCCTTGTGAATGTGGCCATTGCGAGCAGACAACAACGCAAACTTAGAGTTACCCTCCTATACTGATCTAACGGGGATAGTGCCTCTCACTCCTGTCCTTCTCTCTTCTCGATGGGAAAAGGGGGGACGGGACCAACGGAAAGACCCAATACTCTGTGATGTTTTTTATTCCACACCCCAAAACTCCGGCATCGCGTTCTCCTCTGGTCGGTCGTGATGGAGTACGAATCAGGGGTTCTCCGCATGATCTATGACCTGATGATGCTGAAGGGGAGTGGTGCGGAAAGTGGGAGGTGGGGAAGGTGAGGGGTGTTTCCTGATGGAGCTTATCGCCGTTAGTCGGCGCCCGCTGATTCGTGCGCATATTACAGTAATCCGTACATCCCCCAAACCCGCCCCGGAGCTGACAAGCGTGCCCAGAGGTTCCTTAGCCCAGATCGGGAGCCAGACCCGGGGATAGGCGGGGAGAGCGCCACGCGGGGACGATGCAATGGAATACCCACCAGTCGGCGTGGGCCCTGCATTCCCCAGTGCCGCCCTCCCGAGCTTCGGCGCATCTTTGTACGCGCGGGGCCCACGCTAAAAACCGCCGACTGGGCTAACCTCGTCGCACACTAACGTAGTCTTTTTGTTAGCGTGCTCGACGGCAGTGATTAGGTACACTAGTGTGGAAGATTATTCCCAGTCCTACAGTGAAACCGCGAGTTTTTCTTTCTAGGCAACGCACCTTGCGCTCATGATGCACCAGAATGCCGGGGCGGAGACTGGGGTAATTATTACTGTATGTACGTTCTCTAATATTAGTTGGTACACTAGGATCTCGGGCCTGCTCGGGGGTAAGGGGCGTCTCGGATAGGTGCGCTACCTGGATGGGCCAGGAGCATACTGGTTAAACGCGTGTTAGTTCGGTGTATTTTTTTTTCTTGTTGCTTTCTTGGTTTGTGGCTTTCCTCACCATTCGCTTGGCTCGTGGAGTTCATAGTGTAATTATGTATGCGTCAGGTGGCTAGTACCATCCCCCATTCATTCTCAGCTAATACGGAGTGCTAGTACTGCAGTGGCACTAAGCGAGACCTTGGTGGACAACCAACACGATGGATTCCAAGGTCTCGAATGCTCCGTTGCCACGCGACAACGGCAGGACCAAGGAGGGGGGGGGTGGTATCTGCCCCGGATCCTGGGCCCCCGGGGGGTAGAAACCCGGCGGTTACATCCCCAACTTTTGGTGTAGTTATAAAGGTTGCAGATCTCCCCGTGTGGGGTTGAATCTCTCCCGATGCTGCTGACGTTGCTGCATACTACCATACATCCAAAGCAGTACCGACAGCAACAGCAAGACCAAGACAAGTCCAACTTGACCGGCAGCTTGGTCGCACCATCCCATCTCCACGATGGTCCTCTCTCCCAAGTGGTATCAGTTCCTGGTGGGCGTCTTCGCCTCGCTCGGGTCTCTGCTGTACGGCTACGACCTGGGTGTCATTGCCCAGGTGATTGCCTCGCAGTCCTTCAAGTCACGGTTCAGTCCCAGCGACAATGAGGAGTGAGTAATGAATTAATTAATTACCTACTAGTTTATTGTCTTCTTCCTCTCCTTCCCCTCACCGCCGTTTTGCTTGACTTTTTTTTTTCATTCTTCTTCCTCCCTTTCCCATAATTATGTCTCGGTCCATATGAAGTGACAGACATATTGACACTTTTGCTTCTCTCTAGAGCAGCGGTCGTGTCCGTCTTCACGGGCGGCGCCTTCTTTGGTGCCATGGCGGCCGGCCCCATGGGCGACAAGCTCGGCCGGCGCTGGACCATCCTCTGCGGCGCCCTCGTCTTCTGCCTCGGCGGCGCCCTGCAGACGGGCGCCCAGACGCTCTCGTATCTCTATGCGGGCCGCTCGATCGCCGGACTCGGCGTCGGCGTGCTCTGCATGATCGTTCCCATGTACCAGGCCGAGCTCGCCCACCCCAGCATCCGCGGCCGAATCACAGCTCTACAGCAGTTTATGCTCGGCATCGGCGCCCTGGCGGCCGCCTGGATCTCGTACGGTAAGTCTGCTGTCTCCCCGATCGACAAAAAGAAAAAAGATAACAGAAAGAAGGAGAGAGGAAAAAAAAATAGGCTAACCCCTGAGTTTTCTTCCTCCTCTCCAGGCACGTACGTCGGCTTCGCCCCCACCAACGACGGGCAGTGGCGGACCTCGCTGGGGATCCAGGTGATCCCCGCCGTCTTCCTGGCCGCGCTGATCCTCCTGTTCCCCGAGTCGCCCCGGTGGCTCATCGACCACGGCAAGTCGGAGGAGGGGCTCAGGACGCTGGCGCAGCTGCACTCGCACGGCAACGTGGACGACGCGTGGGTGCAGGCGGAGTACCAGCAGATCCGCGAGTCGGTCGAGTTCGTGCGCGAGAACGAGGCCAAGTCGTACGCGGAGCTGTTCCGGGACCGGTCCTGCTTCCGGCGCCTCTTCCTGGCCTGCGCCATCCAGGGGTCCGTCCAGATGACGGGCGTCTCGGCCATCCAGTACTACTCGGTCACCATCTACGGCCTCATGGGCATCGAGGGCGACGACACGCTCAAGTACCAGGCCATCTCGTCCATCATCGCCCTCGTCGCCCAGGCGCTCTGCATCCTCCTCATCGACCGGCTCGGCCGCCGCTGGACGCTGATCGGCGGCAACCTGGGCAACTGCGTCACCTTCATCATCGCCACCGTCATGCTGGCCCGCTACCCCCCCGGCACCAGCAGCAACAAGGCGGCCGCCTGGGGCTTCATCGTCGTCACCTGGGTCTACAACTTCAGCTTCAGCGCCACCTGCGGGCCCCTCTCGTGGATCATCCCGGCCGAGATCTTCGACACCAAGACGCGCTCCAAGGGCGTCTCCATCGCCACCATGACCTCCTTCGCCCTCAACACCATGATCGGCCAGGTGACCGGCCCGGCCATGAAGACGGTCGGGTACCGCTTCTACCTCCTCTTCGTCGTCTGCAACTTCACAAACGCCCTCTTCTTCTGGGCCTTCCTGCCCGAGACCGCCAAGCGGCCCCTCGAGGAGATGAACCGCCTCTTCACCGACGCGCCCCTCTTCGTCCCCGCCATGAACCGCTCCGACTGGGCCCTTAACGACCTCGAGCTCCGCGTCGAGGAGGTCAAGGCCAAGCAGGAGTCGGTCGCCGCCCACGCCGACCGACGTTAATCTTCTTTTCCTTTTTCTTCTTCTTCTTCTTTTTCTTTTTTCGTTGTCGTTGTTGTTATTGTTGTTGTTGTCGTTGTGGTTGTTGTTGTTGGCTCTCTCTCTCTCTCTCTTCCCTCTCCTTCGGTTAGGAAAAGGGAGTGGGAGATGTCAAGATGTCCAGGAATTACCTAATAGGTAGTGAATCATCCCGTCAGCACTAGTGTATGTACAGTACCAATACACACATGTTGCCCTAATGATTGGCAACTTAATCAAGTTTCCAGACATGATTTTGCTATCCAATCGCATTGTAACCTCTCGATGACATAATATATAATTACTCGTACAATGCACTGCCTCTCGGCATAGACACCATCCGAGAAGGTCTGGCCGCACGAAGAGTACCTACTATTAATACATGCCAGATGAAATTCCCTCATGACGCCCGTGACCTGGTGAGACTTCAGCAGGTCCAATCAGACTTGCGACGCTACTGACAAGCGGCTTCTTATCAAAAGTTCCCTTCTGTTCCGGCTAAGCTTCTCGAAGCATCTCCACACCTCTAACTTAAACACAGCCTCTTAACGCCGGGCAATTTGCTAAGACTTAATTATTAGCGTTAAAGTTGACCTCGCCCACGGCGCAGACCGTGGTCCACCCTCCCACCGAGTCATGCACGCCTCGCTTTCGTCTTTTTGCCCATGCATATGACTTAGTCCATACAAGCCACAGGATTACTGCACTTACGCAGCGACAAGATTTGGACTCAACCGTGATTGGTAGGACGACACGGACGGATATGTAATACGCACATACATTCGGTTATAGTACTGTTTCCTTCGCTTGCCCCTCGATGAGGGGGAAAGGTACCGGGGATGAGACGATGATGAAACAACAGGACCGAGCTTCGCGAAAGTCCCCAACGAAGGCGCAGCGCTTCGTCTCAAGAACACACACTACGCACTGCAGCTTTAAATAGCGTCGTTGCCACCTGGAGTGCCTTTGTTTTCCATCGTGAGTTTGCTTGTATTAATTATTAAATGAAACTGCATACACTGCATAACTCATCCATAGCCGCGGCTTTCTCTCTGATCTTAATTATTACATTCAGCATCGCCACTCCTGTTCGACGCATCACCCTACCATCGCTTCGCAGTTGCACTACTTAGTAATTACAACAACGAATCAACCGCACATCATGGACAGCAGGACCTTTTCCTCGCGCTTGCGCGAGCTTGTCAAGGTGAGTGTATACGCTGTCGAAACAACAACCCAGCCCCCTTCCCCCCCCCCCCCCCCAAAAAAAAAAAAAATAAAAAAAATTCCGGCGGCCTTTCTTGTTCATTAATGTCCTTTTTTTTCCGTTTCAAAAAAAGTATATCTGACCTCATGCTCCTCCGCAGTTCCTCAGCACCGTCAAAGGTGACCTCGCCAACGTGACCGGGCCCCCATCGCTCCTGGCGCCGCTCTCGGTTGTCGAAGTAGGCCGCTACTGGGCCGAGCGGCCCTCCGTGCTCGCCGCGCCCGCTCGGGAGCCCAACCCGGAGAAGCGCGCCCTGCTGGTGCTCCGCTGGTTCCTCATTGCCCTGCGCGGCCAGCTCTACGTCGGCGTCGACCTTAACAACAACAACAACAACGGCAACAAGACTACGACGAGCACGTCCATCCGTAAGCCGCTCAATGCCTTCCTGGGCGAGCTCTTCCTTGCGAGCTGGACGGACGAGGAGACCAAGGGGACTATCAGGACGACAACGCGGCTGGTGGCCGAGCAGGTGTCGCACCACCCGCCGATCACGGCCATGCACGTATCGTGCGACGACGACGGCGGGGGGCTGGTGCGCGCGGACGGGTACGCGCGGGTCGAGATGGCGTTCGGCGGGGTCGGCGCGGGCCTGCAGATCCGACAGGTCGGGCACGCGACGGTGCGGGTCGACCGGTACGGCGAGGACTACCTGATCCCGCTGCCGGACGTGCGCGTGCGCGGCTTCCTGGCCGGCTGCCTGTATCCCGAGATCGCGGGCGTCTACCACATCGTCGGCAGCAACGGGTTCCGCGTCGAGATGAAGTTCTGGGGCGAGGGCTTCATCCGCGGCAAGAGGAACGCGTTCGAGGCGAGGGTGTACCGCGACGAGGAGGAAGGGGAAGGGGAGGAGGAAGAAGAAGAAGGGGAGGAGGATGGCGAAGGCGAGAACAAGGAGAACAACAGCGACAAGAAGAAGAAGAAGAAGAAGGAAAAGAAGAGGAGCCGGGTGGTCTACTACGAGGTGGCCGGGTGCTGGAGCGAGGGGTGGACGGTCAAGGACGGGCGGACGGGCGAGCTGGTCGAGGTGTACCGGGCGGACGCGCCCGAGAACGGGCCGGCGCGGATGGAGATGGAGCCGGTCGAGAAGCAGGACCCGTGGGAGTCGCGGCGGGCCTGGGCGGGCGTGCTGCGCGGGCTCGCGGCGGGCGACATGAGGTCCGTGGTGGCCGAGAAGACCAAGATCGAGCAGGCGCAGCGGCAGATGCGCGCGAGCGAGGCGGCCAGGGGCGTCGTCTGGGAACCGCTCTTCTTCAACTCGTACCCGTCCGACGACCACCCCGTCTTCCACCGCCTGTCACACGGTCTGGGCTGGCAGCTGCATGCCGACAAGACCAAGGGTGTCTGGAAGTTGGACGATGGCCGCCTCAAGAGGATACAGCGGCCATTCCGGGGCGATATCACCCCGTTCGGATACTGATCATGCCTCCGCTCGTCCATACTTACCGTCTTGTCTTGGGGAGTAACATATATTATGCTATACACACACAGCGTCGGCGTTCGGACTGCTTTTTATTTATTTATTTGGAGAAGGAACTTTGCCTCATAACCTCCCGATATGCATGAGTCGTCAACGGTGGTTCGGTAGAACGTTTAACACGAGGGGGCGCCTGAGATAATAGACGAGCCTCACGACTCCTGGCCTCTGCGCGCGCGAGAGTGTGCACTTGTAGTGACCTCATTCTGTCCCCTTGGCCCCCTCGCCCCAAAACTCCCTTGCCATGGCCCGCCCCGCCGCGCGCCCCGAGAAGATGCACCCTCCGAGGAACGTACCCTCGAGTGAGCTGTACCCGTGTACGCCGCCGCCGCCGAATCCGGCCGCTTCGCCCGCGGCATATAACCCCGGAAACGCCGTCCCGTCGGGACGCATCACGTTGCTGTCCAGGTTCGTCTCGATCCCGCCGAGCGTCTTCCGCGTCAGCAGGTTCATCCTCACCGCGATCAGTGGGCCGTGGTTCTTGACGTCCAATAGCCGGTGCGGCACCGCGACGCGGCTCCGCTTGTCGGGCCAGTAGGTCCGCGCGTTGTGGATCAGCATCACCTGGGCGTCTTTGGAGTACGTGTTCTCAAACTGCCCGTCCCGCGCCTTGACGACCTCGAGGACCTGGGCGTAGTCGAGCTGCGGGGCGCCGGGCACCGTGGAGACCAGCTCGTTCATGCCCCTGACGAGGTCCTCGAGATTGTCCCGCACGACAAAGTCCACGCCGTGCTTGACAAACTTCTGCACGGGCACGGTGCCTTTGGAACCGAAGACGCGCTGGGTGAGAAGCTGCCAGATGGACTTATTGGTCAAGTCCGGGTTCTGTTCCGAGCCCGAAAGGGCGAACTCGCGGGCGACAATGGTCTGGTCGGTAATGAACCACGTGTAGTCGTAACCCGTGCTGCAGATGTACTTGAGCGTCGCCAGAGTGTCGCTGCCGGGATAGAGGAACGGCGGCAGGCGCTTACCGGTGGCGTCGAGCCATAGGGAGGACGGTGCGGGCAGGACGCGGATGCCGTGGTCGGGCCAGATGGGGTCCCAATTCTGGAGTCCCTCGGTATAATGCCACATCCTGTCGCGGTTGATCACATTGGCACCCGCGGCTTCGGCGATGTCAATCATGCGGCCGTCGACATGTGCCGGCACACCGATGACAAAGTTCTCGGGGACTCTAGGTCCGAGGCGCTCAACGGGCCAGCATGCCTTGACCTTCTCGACGTTGCCGCCAATGCCGCCCGAGGAGACCAGCACGGCAGAGCCGTAGATCTCAAAATCACCCACGACCTTCCTCGACGACTTGACTCCTCGCGGCGAATCGTCTGGCTCCAGCACCCGTCCCCTGACCCCCACGGCGCGGCCCGTCTTCTCGTCGACGATGATCTCGTCCACCATATGCCGGTGTCTGAACTCGACGAGGCCCTTCTTCTCGGCCGCCTTGACCGGCTCGGCAAAGACGCGCACCACCTCCGGCCCGGTCCCCCAGGTAATGTGGAAGCGGGGCACCGAGTTGCCGTGTCCGTCCGCCCGCCCGTCGCCGCGCTCCGCCCAGCCCACGTTCATCAGGAACCCTATTCCGCGCGCCTTGACGTAGCTCTCCATCTCGTCGGTGGCGAAGTTGACGAACGCCTCGGCCCACTTGCGCGGCCAGTAGTCCTCCTTGTCGCGGTCGAAGCGGGCGGAGCCGAACCAGTCGCGCATCGCCAGCTCGCGCGAGTCCTTGATGCCCATGCGGCGCTGCTCGGACGAGTTGACGCAGAACAGGCCCCCCAGCGACCAGAACGCCTGGCCGCCCAGATTGGCAGCATTTTCCTGGTCGACGATGATGCTGGGCACGTTCTGCTGGGTGAGCTCGAATGCGGCGACGAGGCCAGCGAGCCCCGCGCCTACGATGATGACTGGCTTCTTGTCGGTGTTGGATGCCATCTTGTTTCCTGCCGCGGGGAGTCGAGGCGGCCGGGACTACTAGAGGAAAAGGTTCGACAACCGGGTATCACGAACAGCCGGAGCAAAGTGCAGAGCTTGGAATGTTCTGCCTTTTTTGGGGGCTGCGAATCCTTAGGTCATGTGTGCAAAGCTCCTGGAGGAAGCAAGCCCCGGCGTTCCCTTTGATGTCGGTTGCGAGGGCCACCACGGGTGACTATGATCCATTAGGGAAGGGGAATCAGACCACTCGAATACCTCGGTTGCTCAACCGTCATTGTTGTGGTGCGTTGCACCTGAAAGCGGTTGGAATTGCCTGGTTAGGGCGACCAGGGAAGCAACGGAGAGGAGAATCCCTGCAACTGCTCCCAAGTCGGTTAGCTTGACTCCGCATCTGTTATGGATCTGAAATGTTAGCATTATAGCACGTAGGTTACGTACATGCTAGGATCAATATGAGGCGGCTAGGTTGGTGTCCTACAAACCGTGTTAACATTTTATACGAGTCATCTCCCTTTTATTAGTCTGTTTGTTGGTCAACAATGCTCCTAGAACAGCACGGTTTAAGTGCGTTATACATTGCACCCGGTGGTGTAGTAGATTGATCTAGATCTCATTCTCCCCTAAAGGATATTGGAGATGGACTATGATTCCATTGTCAGTCTTCCTTCATCCTGTACTGTTTAAGTTCTGGGTGTTACACTCCTTACAAAAAACAGAGGACCAAAGCTCAATTCAGGTTCATGGAAGAGGAGATAGGAACTAGAACAGCTTTGCGACTGCTCTCACCGCTTGGTAGAATGGTGCCGGGCACACCATCTATATTAGGTACAATCAGGGGTCAAAAGTCGGGGACCGCCCTACCTACTTAAATACGTTTCGTAATATCTATACCTATCCTACCTTTTCTTTAACATCCTACAATTCAATGATATAGACCTTTTTCTTTAACATCCTATAATTTAACAATATAGACCTTAATTTATACAATTTTATATACAAATTGATGACAAAGTACTAGGTAAACTAAGAATTAAGCCTATATATTTAAATAGTAATTTATAGCCTTATAGCTATAGGCTAAACTAAGTAGTCCCTAGCAATCCTCTTCTATATATCTTTATATACTATTTATTATATAATTAAACTATAGAAGTCTAACTATACTTTTAACTCCTAACTTTAATATAGCTATCTAAAGGTTCTTTTATATTTAGAAAAATAGTATATCCTTCTAATAGTTAAGAAAGGTTAATACCTAATATAAAAAGCTCTACTTAATATAATTAAAAATAGAATATTACCTTTAATAATAAAATAATATCTCAAAGCTTATTATTTATATAAATAGTATATTAAGAGGAAGATTCTCTTATTAAAAGAGGTAATAAAGTATTAATATAACTTTATATTAAGCTAATACTAACCTTTTCTATATTATTATTATTATTATTATTATTATTATTATTATTATTATTATTATTATTATTATTATTATTATTATTATTATTATTATTATTATTATTATTA
>NW_027192572.1:190685-227407 GCF_042370625.1 Thermothelomyces heterothallicus | reverse complement strand
ATTATTATTATTATTATTATTATTATTATTATTATTATTATTATTATTATTATTATTATTATTATTATTATTATTATTATTATTATTATTATTATATCTTATATTACTATTAAACTAACCTAACAGATACAGAGCCTCTCTTACATCTTTACAAATACCCCACCAAAACGCACGAAACTACCATCACTGGAAAGCTCTCGAAAAACGCTATCCAACGGTACCACTTTCAACCACACACGAGCCGTTACAGGTGTACAATAGGCATCACAAGCGTAGGAACCGGACCCGACCGCAACCGACCGTACCTCGTACAACTATTAAAATTTTCACCGTATAGACCACCTAGCGCCCCTGAACGTAACGTCGATTTAAAGCCTACTGCCAAGCCACTAAGTAGGGAGGCCTATAGCTTCGAGCTAATCAAAGGGGGGCCTACTATAGGCCTGCCCTACCCCGGATATTAAGGAGCTAAGGGGTCTTATCATATAACTAGTTAACCTTATATTAAGCCCTAAATAGGGCAAGGTATAGGACCTTGCTAATAGGCTCTTATAGGGCCTTATAACTACTATTATAGGCCTAGTTCTAAACCTATAGGAACTCGTAGCTGAGGAAGTTAAAAAGGGGCTTAAAGAAGCCCTTAAGGCTACCCCTTGCCCTACCTAGGCATAGGTGGCCGTAGGGCTATAATAGGGGGTAATAGGCCCCTAAGGAGGCCTACTATTAGCTAAGGCAGTACCGTTTCAAGCCTTGTAGGAGGTCACGATACGGAATATAAGCCTATAGGAGGACCTTAAAGCCTAAACCCTGGCTAAGATAGTCTAAGCAATTAATGGAGCCTCTAGCCGCTAGGGAGTTGTCGTAGCTAGGAAGCTCCTAAGTAGGGATATAGTAGTGGTCTTTAAGGATAAGGCTACTAAGGATTAGTATTTGGCTAATAAGCGATAGGTAGTTATAGCCTTTAGAGAGGAGGCTAGAGAGGTTAATAGGGCCTATATAGTCCTAGCTAAAGAAGTCTGGAAGGAGGAACTATAGGGGGTTAGTAAATAAGACTTTAAGGGGGCTATAGGCCTATACTCGATCGAAACGGTCAAGTTCCGGCTGCTAAAGAGCCTATAAAGGAAGTAGGCTATAGTACTCCTAGGCTTATAGGACCTCGAAAAGGCCTAGAAAGCTTATAACGAGGGCATAGTCTAGGATACCTAGGTACTAGACTATAAACCTTACTAGGATACTCTAGAGCTAAGGTAGTATTACAAGTATTAGGGCTTTAGCTATACCTAGTAGTACTACTAGTAGTTAGCCTATTATAGCTATTATAGTATAAAGGCCTATAAGGAAGGGGGGAAGACTAGGGAGGCCTAGTGCCTTACCTACTCTAGCTAATTCCTTTATAGGTATATAGCCTATAAGGGCCCCTATATTACCTAGTATAGGGGCTGCCTAAAGAAAGTCAAAGCCTAGGAGAGGGTTAGAGAGGCCTACTAGTATAGACCCTAGACCTTCTAACTAATAGAATAACTATACTAGAAGGTAGCCTTTGAGTTTAATAGCTAGTTAGAAGATAACAACTACTACTAAACTAGGGCTAAACGCCCCTATAGGAGGCCTACCCTAGCCTAATAGGCAGCTAGGAGTGCCTTGTTTGATGCCCGATAGACCTATATCTCCTTTCTATAGCCTAGAGCCCCCTCCCTCTTATAACTAGTTAAAGGGGCAATAGCTATAAAGCCTACTACTACTATACCTTTGTCCTCTACTCCGGCTACCTTAAATATAAATTAAGGTCCTTTAATAGAATACCTAAGGTAACAAATAGGCCTTTAAGGTCCTACTAGAGGAGGCTAAATATAACCTACTAGCTATCTAAGAACTATAGATCAACTGGTTTATAGGGTTAATATACTACCCCTAGGCTTCGAAATACTACCTAGTCTATAAGCCAAAGGGTAAGGCAGCTATTCTAGTAGTTAAACGGTTCCTAGTTAGCTAGTAGGACTATTCGGTAGAGGAGAACTAATATAGGGTAACCTTTCTAACCCTAGGAGAGAGGGGGTTTAAGCTCTAGTTAGTCTATAATAACAAGGGGGAGCAGGCTCTCTTATAGGACCTACTAGCCTTACCTTAGCCAACCTACCCCCTAGTTCTTATAGGTAACTTTAACCTCTACTACCTAGTCTAGGACCTGTTTAACAGGCTTAGCCTAGGGGCTAGAGACCTCCTTAGCCTTATAGACTAGTAGGACCTCGACCTACAAACGCTATATAGCTAGGTCACTAAGGCCCCCTAAGGGGACTAATATAGCCAGCCTTCTATAATAGACCTACTCTAGGCCTTAGCTAGGCTAGAAGCGACCTATAGGGATATTATAGAATATAGGAAGTCTAACTACTACCTATAGGCCCTAAATGTCTCCCTCTAGGGGACTAACGGGCCTATACTAGCTAATAAAGGGTAGGACTAGAAGAGCCTAGATAAGGAGGTTATATAGGCCAAGGTAGCCTACCTCCTGCTCTAGCTTAGCAGGTAGGTATTAGCCCCGGCCGGGCCTATCTTCTAAGGCCTAGAGGAGCTTCTATAGGCCTTTGATAGGCTTATAGAGGCCCTTAAGGAGATAGCTATAGTCTCGGCTCTAGTAAAGAAGGCTAGTATAGGTAGTAAACGAGCTTAATAGTAGATAAAGGAGGTTTAGGAGGCCCGGAAGAGGGCTAAGGAGGTAGAGAAGGCCTATAAAGGTACCCTAAACCCTTATATATAGAAGGTACTTTAGCAGGCCTTACGGGACTAGGCTAAGACTATTATAGCTATAAAGACTAAGAGCTAGAGAGCTATATTATAGGAGGTAACTAACCGGCTAGACCTACTATAGAGGCTAGAGTAGTAGGTAAGGCTATAAAGCTACTTACTAGTCAACCCTCTAAAGCTCCTAGCCTTTAAAGGAAGGCTTATAACCTATTAATAGAAGGCTAGGACTCTAGCTAACAAGTTCTTTCTAAACCTAGAAATAGACCTATTAGATATTAACAACCTAGATCTAAATGACTACTAGGAGCCGAAGTTCGAAATGAGCTAGGAGGTTATAGTAGATAATATTAGGGTAGTACTAGCTAGAGCAGCCCTATAGAAGGCCCTAGGGGAGGACCTCCTCTCTATAAGCGTCCTAAAGGCCTATAGGCGGCCGCTCTACTAGATACTAGCTATACTAGCCTCGGAGAGCTTATAGCTTGGCTATTTCCTAGCCTAGTTTAAAAGGGCTAAGATAGTAGTCCTCTATAAGCCTAGCAAACCCCTATAGGCCTACTTTACCCTAGGTAGCTATAGGCCTATAGCGCTCCTATTAATAGTAGATAAGGTACTAGAGGCTATAGTCGCCTAGAAGGTAACAGCCGTTATAGAGGCCTATAGGCTTCTCCTGGCTAAGTAGATAGGCAACCGGGAATATAGGTCTACCGAACTAGCTATTTGGCTTATTATAGCCTAGGTTTAAGAGGCTTAGAGGTATAAGGTAGCTGCCTCCCTCCTATAGCTCGATATCTTAGGGGCTTTTGACACTATTAACTATACCTAGCTACTAACCACTTTACAGAGCTAGGGCTTCCCGAAGTGGTTAGTAGTCTAGGTTAGGGAGTGGCTATAGGATAGGGTAGCTATCCTTTACTTCGATAGCTAGGAAATAGAAGATATAATAATAAGGGCTAAGGTCCCCTAGGGGTTACCCCTCTCCCCTATACTATTTATCCTCTATATAGCCTCCCTCTACTAGGCCATTTACTAGGCTAGCCCTACGGTCAGTTTAATAGGCTTTGCCGATAATATTAACCTTCTAGCCTTTAGGAGGGCTAAAAAGGCCTATAACGATTAGCTATAGAAGGCTTAGAAGGCCTACCTATAGTAGGTAAGGACCTAGGGTATAGCCTTTGCCCTAGAAAAGTGTAAACTTATCTACTTTAATAGGGGCTAGAAATAGTAGTTATAACTACTAGAGCTCCTATAGCCTAGAGGGGGTATTATTACTATAGCCCCTTCGAAGTTAGCTAGATTCCTAGGGGTCTAGCTAGATTAGAGGCTATAGTAGGGCCCTTATTATATAAAGGTAGCTAAGAAGCTAGAAACCTAGGAGTTTACCCTAACTAGACTTACTATAAAGACCTAGGGCCCTAGCCTACTATAGGCCTATAAGGTCTATACCAAGTATATCTATAGCGCCCTAACTTATAAGGCCTTAAACTTCTATAAGCCTACTAAGCCAGGGGGTAAGCCAGAAGGCCCTGCTAGGGAACTATTAAAGGCCTAGTATAGGGCCCTTCGGGTAGTTACTAGGGCCTATAAGGCTACCCCTATCTACTACCTTAAAATAGAGGCCTAGGTACTACCCCTCGACCTCTATCTTAACAAGAGGCTAACCAACTTTAAAGCCAAACTCGACTAGCTACTCTTATAGACCGGGGCAGGCCTGGGGGCCTCCTAGGTCCCTATAAGGGCTCTTATCCAATAGGCCTATAATAGGCTTAGCTAGAGGTTCTAGAAGAGAGGGACTAGGGCAAGGGGCTAGGAGCTAAAGCCTATAGCCCTAGAGGTAGTAAGGTCGACAGTCCGGTAGTAGGTCTAGGAGGGCTATAGAGGGGGTTAACCCCCCCTATAGACCCTATAAAGCAGACTATAGGCTATAGAACTAGCTATAGTAGCTAGCTAAAGCGACCGTTAGAGGGCTAACCAAGCTAGTAGGAGGATATAGCACGTATTAGATAAGGACCCCCTATACCTAGTTTTTATAGGGGAAGGCCTATAAAGGCACCAGGGCCTAACGAAGGCCTAGAGCTCCCTACTAGTATAGGCCTATATAGGGGCTATTGGCCTCTATGACTTCCTTTTTAGGGTTTAAGTCCTAGGGGTTAGTACCCCCTACTATGCTTATAGCTAAGGGAGGGAGACTGTAGAGTACCTGGTTATCTAGTGCCTAAACCTACTAAGAAGCCGAACATAGGAATCCTAGGAAATATAGTTACAAAGGGACCTAGACCTCGTTTTACAAGGTATAGGGACCTGTAATTATCGTTTGGCAAGGAGGGTTATATAGTGGCTAATAGACCTAGGGAGGCTCCCGGAATACCGCCTTGTAAGGAGGCTAGATTAGGAGGGAAGGCCTCTATAGGGCTATTCTAGCCACTTCTCCTTTTCTCTATAATATATTAGTTTTCTAGATTAGGCGTTAAAGGTAGGACAGAGGTTTTTATCTGGCCTATTAGGTACGGTTTCCTTTATATATAACTAGAGAGGCTCTGGTATACTTATTAGTATAATGGTATAGGACTAATAATAATAATAATAATAATAATAATCTAGATCTAGTAGTAGCTAATGATCCCTAGGAAAGTGTAGATATCCTTTAAATCTAAATAGGAAGTCTATTCTAGGATTTTCGTAATTTTGGCATTATTAGGGAGATGCCCCTTAGATATATAGAGGTAGCTAAGTAAAACCGCTTATAATTAGTATTACTAGGACTTTCTAGCTACGATAGTAGCTCTAGTAAGTTTAGCGTTTAAGAAAACCGTATCTACATTCTAGAGGTATTTAACTATAAACTTTTATAACCTAGGGGTAACTTCTTCCCTTCTATAGTCTAACTATAGGCCTTTTATATAGATATTATTAAGGTAAATATAGTAAACATCTAGAATTAGGTTCTAGAAGATCCTAGTTATTACTCTTTAAAATTAGGCTACTAAGTTCGTTCTACCTATAGGGAGAGTATATATCCTAAAGAGGCTAATAGGCATCTAGAAGGTAGTAAGGTCCCTATTCTACTCGTCTAGGCTAACTTAGTTATATCTAGAGAAGAGGTCTAAGAGGGAGATAATCTTATAACCCCTAAAGTCTTTACTAAATTCCTCTATAGCCGGTAGTATAAACGTGTCCTATATAGTTATAATATTAGCCTTCTAGGTATCATTGATTAACCTAAGACTACTATCCTTCTTAAGCACTAGGAACTAGTTATTTCGGTAGCTCCTATAGCTAGGCTCAATGACCCTATACTAAATTCTCTACTTTAGGAGGTTAATAACCTTTGGCATTAATAGCTTCAAGATAGGAATACTCTTTAATTACTATACTATATAGGGAATAGTCTAGATAACCTAAGGAGAAATAATATCAGGATAAATCTATCTACATTTAGTAAAATCTTATACTAGAGCTACTTCCTAGTTCTATAGGATATATATAAAGAGTTTCTTCTCCTAGTCAGATAGAAAACCATCTATAGTTATAAGAATCTTCTTAAGATGCTTATCTATTAGCCTAGTTCTAGGCTTTAGGTCTAAAAGCTATAGCGTGATAAGGTTATCCTACTCTAATTCGAATTTCATTTTCTTAGTAGCTTCTTCTAGGCGTCGCTCCCTCTAATTAGGGTTACTATTAGGTATTAAGCTATCGCTAACTACTATATCTATAGGATAAACTTTCCTAGCCGCCGATTTTCGTATAATAAATGTCTATACTTCTTATAGGCCTTTCCTAATGTCTAATGCAAGTTCCCTAAGCCCTCTCTATCTATCTAGACGGCTAATGTCCTCTATTTTAGTCTCTATCTTCTAGTATACTTATATCAAGGTATCCTATCTAGTAAGATAAAACATTAAAATTTTAATAAGTATATTAATAAGAGGTAAGTAAGAAATCCTTTGTATTATATTAAAAATAGCTTCTTTAGTCTAATTATTGAGAAATCTAAGTAGAATTTTACTATTCTAAATGTTAGTAAAGGCTAGGGTAGTAGTAATAGTCGTTACTAGGCCCTAAAACTCCTCCCTTAGGAGTTAATATTTTCTTTTAAATATTATATAGGCTATAATATCTAAGATAACTAATACTCTAATTAATTTATCCCTAATAATAATGTTCGTTATAACTAGATAGCTAGTATTATAGCTAAATATTAGGCTTATATTATAGATAAACGATATATCTAATAAGACTTAATAGTTACTAATATCCTTATCTAGGATAAAGAAATACTCTTAGATTAAGATCGCTCCTAAAATAATTATATTAATAGTTTCCCTAGTAAATGGCCTACTATTATAGAGGCCTCTCGAAATCATTGCTATCGACTAGATAGGGAGATAGTATCTTTAGGCTAGGTTAAGGGTAATTATATTACATTTAGACCTAGTATTAATAAGGGTAAGTACCTTTTTACCCTTAGGGTCCTTAAAGATATAATATAGTATTACTAAGGTATATATCTATATAAGTATACCTATCTAGATCTTCTAACTAGCTAAAAGTATATAAATTAATACTTTAAAGCTAGTTTCGATTTCCTTAGAGTCTAGCTAATCTTACTACCTAGTAAGGTAATCGCTCTAGAATCTATCGATAGCTACTACCTACTAGCTATTACTAGTAACTCCTAGAAATACTAGAACTATAATTATAGCCTCTTCCCCCTTAATATAGCTCTATCTATCTAGATAGCTAAGATTAGTCCTAACCTCCTAGGGATACTCGTTCCTTACTAGCTTTACTAGCACCGGATCGTCTAGATAGGGGATAGCTAAGCCTTTATACTTAATAACCTCCTAGGGACTTATATAGTCTTGTTTTAGAAAAGCGATTAGGGCATTTCTAAACGCTAGAGAGATTCCTAGTACTTTATCGATAGTAAAGGTCTTAGCTTATAGAGCTTTATTAACTAGTATTACTATGTCATTAGCTATATTCTCCTAGTTCGATTTCGCCTTTTCCTTAAACTAGATAGCTTGTTTCTATCTAACTAGAGGGATAGCGTCCCTACCTATAGGTTAGGTTACCCCCTTAATAATAGGTATAACCTCTTAGCTAATAGGCTTAGACTTTGGTAGCCCTTCTAATGGCGGCATTCCTAAATTCCTCTTTACTATTAGGATAGTCTTATACTTACTCCCTTCCTTTAGTCGGATAGCGTCCTATATAGGTTTGTCCTCTATTTCTATAAAAAGCCGCTTTGTAAGTAGCGCTCCTTAGACTATTATTATAGCCTCTCCCTTATTATCGGATATATCTTTACTATCCATTTCTAACTCGATAGCATTAAATGCTTCTATTACTATCTGGTCAGAAGGAGGTATATTTGCTAATAACTCTTTATAGTCTATAGAGAAGCTAGGGGTATCTTTCTAAGATACTATCTGTTTTACCTACTAGATAAGTATCTACCCTCCCTATTTATAGTCTATCTAGAAATTGATTTCTCTAGCCTTAGTATAGTTATAAATAGACTTTAAAAAGGATCGCTTAGAGTTAAAAAGGCAATTAAGAGAGGTTCTAACCACTTCTAGTAGCTATAGGCCCTTTACTTATTAAAGGAAGGTAATATCTATAATAAGGTTTAAATTTAGATAGTACTCCTAACTATACTCCTTCTAATAAGCCTCTATAAACCTCTAATACAGCTCCTAGCTAGGAAGGTCTAGCTAAAGAGATATATAAGTATAGATAATATATTACTATATTCCTTAATTAGCTATAGTAGCTATATCTTCCCTAAGGATTTTAACTTTCTAGCTCTTAGGGAGACTTAGATCTCTCCTCCCTAATATCTACTTAAAACTAAGCTAATAGATAAGCCTATTATAGATATCCTCTATAAGGATAGGATAATTATAGGCAAAGTATATCTAGTTACTATAGTAGTAATACCCTTAAGGACTTATAGAGGTTAGACCTAGCCGGTATCTACCCTTTTTTCTTTACTAAGACTCTTAGGCGGTAGATAAGAAGGTCCGGATTTCTTTAACTTTATTATCACTTAGGTTACCTATCTAGTTATAGGTATGCCTAGCTCTATTAGAGCCCCTTTAGCTAACTTTCCCTCTATTGATCTAAAGCTTATATAGTACGTCTATAAGCCTATTAATAATCTTATCAAATACGTTATCCCTCTAGATAGATAGTACCAAAGGACTTTCCTAAATCTAGGGAGTAGTTAAGCCCTTCTTAATAGGTAGGCTTACCTATAGCTTTACCTCTCTACCCTTTAGATCTAGTTTATAATAGACTAACCTAGTATTAATACCTTTATATAGGCACTCCTATATAAAGTTATAGAACTCCTCCTATTCTATATTATTAACCTATATATCTCCTTTCTTATAGACCTAAAGACTAGTCTAGAGAGTAGGTAGAAATTAGTCCTATACCTTCTAGACTATAGATAATTAATAGACCGCTTTCTTCTTCTTAGGTACTCTAGTAAGTAAGATATTAACGTACTCTAGATAATTATAAATAGACTTAGCTAAATCTATATACTAGGAATCCAAGAGACGCTTTAACTCCTAAGTAAAAGTCTCCTATTAGGAATCATTCTACTTCTAATGCTCCTTAATAATAGCTTTAAATATAGCCTAGTCCTTCTTCTTTACCTCTAGCTACTAGTCTAAGATCTTATAAAGGTTATCTATATACTACTACTTAAAGTAGGAGATCTTATCTATATTATCTCCTCTAAAGATCTTATACGCCTTTATAAAGCGCTTTAGGTACTTAGTAGTATTATAACTAGAGAAGAGTCTAGGTAATCCCTTATCTATAGGTAAAGGGAATATAACTTAAATAACTTTAATAAGTCTATCTATTATAATATCTACTTAACTATAATACTAGACTTTTATATCGAAAGTAAGGTTTCTAAACTCTACTAACTATAGTAATTTAAAAGGTATTCTCCCTAAGGAGTTTTTAATATATCTAGATATAAGAGGCGTAAGAAGTAATATTTTAGGTTATAATATCTATTAAACTAATAAGAAGAGAGAGTATAGTAATTACTATCCTTAATTATACCTTCTTATTTAGGTTATTTCCTTAAAGGTAATTCTATTCCCTAAATAGCTAATCTAGGAAGTCCCCCTTCCTTCCTTTAAGTCTCCTTACTATAGTTATAACCAAAGCTAGAGTTAATCTACTATCTTTAACCCTTCTAAGTATACCTAGTAAAGCTATTCTTAACCTTTCTAGTAAAAAACATTCTATAATACCCTAGCCCCTATAGCTAAAGATCCTAAGATAATAAGATAGATCTATACTAACCTGCTAAAGAGTAGTAACATATAGGTAGAGATAGTCTTACTAGCAAGGGCTAGTACCAAGGTAACTAGGGTTAGAATTACTATAAGACTCTCTTCTAATGTCCTTATAACTCTAGAAGCTCATTCCTTAACTCTAAGTAGCTCTAACTATACTAATCGATCTTCTAAAACCTCTATCCCTATAATATACTAGCCTTATAGCAACTATAGATAAGCGTACAATATTTTATTTAACTACCTTAAGGGAAGAAAGAGGAGAAAGTAAGTATAGGTACCAAAAGGGGTTCCATTTCCTAATATAGGGGGTACATACATGCTCTAATTAGGGCCCAGTTAGGTATTAGGTTAGAGCCTAACCAGGTCCTAAGCACGTACCCTATAAACGCCCTATAAACATATATAGGTCCGGTCCAAAACCGGGTATAACCCATTATCGATTAGCCTAGGTAGAGCCCGGGCCTGTAATATACCCCCCCTCTTTTTCTAGTTAGATGCTTAGGTAGGTCTGCCTAGTGTCACCGTAGCGACAGGTTCCATGCGTGCCGGCGGTCCGTACGTGCGGTTCGGCTTTATTTAGGTCCTATATAGGTCCTAGTCTTTGTTTTGGTATTATATAGGTCCCGGCCTTTGTTCGAGTTTAAAGTAGGGCCTAGTCTTTGTTCGGGCCCTATATGTGCTCCCTTAGCCCTACTTTCTAAACGCGTATAAATTCCTCCTCTCCCTCCCTCTAACTCTGACTTCTTCTCTTTTCGTAACCTACTAATTCCCCCCTACCTCTGCCTACCTATATACTATCTTACTACCTATACCTATACCACGTCCCTAAAATTTTTTTTTTTTTTATTTAGAATGTCTACTATAGTTAGCTTACTTAGTGGTGGTAGTAATGGCCGCTGTCCTAGTAGCGATAAGAATAAAGATTATAGTATAAGTTTTCCCTTTATTTTCCTAACTATAGTCGCCCTATATATGTCCTAGCCCCTATTAACCTCTTAAATTTTAGTATAAGAATTAGAACATTTCCCTTGGTAGGTTTACTATCAAGGGTAACTCCTTTAATAAGGAGTTCGAGCTCTTACCTAAGAAGATATAATACTATCTTAATTATATTTACTATATTCTAAGTAATAATAATATTATATATACCCCTAGTTATAGCGTATCCTATATAATATACCGTTCTACCTATAACTCTTATATATAAGACCTATAATTATAGGTAAATAATCTATATTTATATATAGATATCTATAAGATTATATATCATTATAATAAAGGTATAGCCCTAGAGACCCCCCCCTAGCCAAAGACCACCAAGTATAGTATATATAAGGTAGTCCTTATACCTACGTTTACTATCTTAGTACGTTCCTTTACTACAATTATAGAGGCTATATAGTGAACTAGTGCCAGCCTCTCCTGGCAGCAGTCACACACCCCCTAAGACCAAACCTCCGTCTGGTCAGATGGAGAGGAGTGTTAGCCCAAAGTGTCCAGCGTATCTAGGCACTCGTGGATGCAGCAGACAAGTCCACCCTCCTGGACAGCGGTTGCGATGGACGCGGGGACGGCGACAACAATGCCCCTCTGGGCAGATATAAAAGAGCCCACCTACGCGGGAAAAAGATAACCAAACTCACAAGTGAAAGAAGAATCTTATCATCGCGCAAATAATGCTATAACAGCAGTCCGTTGCTGTTACTGTTGATCCATTCTGTAAAAACTGTCCGTTGTCCTTCTTGTTCTTGTTCTTCCCTGGCACCTCCTAGATAGGCACCCCCCTATTTATGTCTAGTGTACATACGACTTGTTCGGAACCGGAAAAACGAATCTGCAACCTGTGCCCCTCTGGTCACACCGAGAGGTTCCTACCCCAGTCCAATAGGTTAACCATTCCCCGGCCTAGCTCGCCTTCTCCCCTGCCTAGGCCGCCCCCTCCCGTCGCCGTAGTGACGACCGCGCCCTGGTCGCGCTCCCCTATACCCCTACCCGCCGCGGTAACGCCCTCCCTGCCGCCTCCAACCCTACCCCTGCCCTATAAGCTGCCGGGCAGCTTATATACCGTGCTATAGTACAAAATGATAACATACTACGCTAGATATAGTATATAAATGAGAATATATTAACTTTGGTCGATACTAATGCCGCCCTTATTACCTATATCTTAGGTATACCTTTACCTATATCCTAGGCCTGCTATATTACCGCCGCGTACCCTATACCTATCCCTATTAACTTTAACTATGCTCGCGCCTAACGTTCTAGCTCCCTGACCGAGCGTACGCCGCGCCCGGTCTGTAACTATAAGGAGCCTGCCCTTACGGCTCCTAAAGATATAGTAGAGGAGGAGGAGGAAGTTAAGTATTTAGGGGAGGATAAGGAGTAAGTACGTGGCGAGTTATTATTATATATGTTTGTTTTATAGTTAGCTTGGTCGGTATATCTATAACGTAGCTGCTACCTATCTGCCCTAGGTTTACCTATATATACGGAAATTTTAGATTGTTTGCTTATATATTCTTCTATGTTTTCTCTTCGTGATTAGCCTATCATTTAGGTATATATCCCCCTATTCTTATTCGAAGGTATTAAGCGCTTTAGTATTCTCTAAGTTTTCTAGTAGTTCCTAGGTTAGGGTATTATATCCCTTCTATTTTACTAGTATATTATAGTAGTTCCCCCTCCCCCTTATATTCCTAGCTATAAGAATTACTTCTACTTTATATTCTTCTTATAGTAATCTATCTTACGAAAGTTCTAACACTAGGCTAGGGTAAGTATCTAATATATATTATAAGGGGAGTAGGTTAGATATAGTATACTTAACTAGATTAATATAGAAGGTAGGGTATAGGCCCTAGGGAATATCTAAAGTAATAGTTAATAGTATCGGTACTACTACTACTCTATATTTAGCATTAACCTAATTAAGTTTCTAACTTAGGTAGTTAGTTTTTATATTATATAGGGATAATTATACTTTATCCCTTACCTTAAACCTTTTAACCGGATATTAAGATCAATTAGCGTTTTCTTACTAGTATTACTATATATATATAATAGTAACCTAGGTCTACTTTATACCTTCTTTTAGGTGGTATAGGAAGTTAATAGCCCTCCCCTATAGGGACGAAGTAGGAGTATCTAAGAGGTTAGCGAACTAGATAAGACTTATATTATAGCTATAGAGGAGATAACTTATATTTGTTCTAGTTACTATTAAATTACGGTTATTAATTATAAGCTAGTATACTAGAAGATATTTAGGCTAGTTATACTAGGTAAAGGAAACGATAGTCTATAGGATAGTCTATACCTCCTAGTTTATACGTTCTGTACCTCTATCTATTTAGGGGTAATAGGCTATTAATAGTAACTATTCGATCCTAACGATCTTATAGAGAGAAGTCTAGAATTGGCTAAGCTAGTCCGAGCCGTAGTCGGTAATAATCTATATCGGAAACCTATAAAACCGCTACTATATATCCCGGAACTAGAGCGTATACGCTTTAGCCCCTATCAAAGATATAACCTCGAGTTAGACGTATTTCGATAGCTAATCGGTGATCATTATAAGGTAATGGGGTAAGTTCTTCTCTTACGCTAGGAGGTCAACTATAAAGTCGATAGAAATCTATTTCTAGAAGCGGTTAGTAATAGGTAGGGGTTAGAGGAGTCCTTATTATAGTTACTATAATACCTTGGCCCTTCGGTATATATAATAGTTCCTCGTAAACCGCTTCGTATTAGAGGATATAAGATCCTAATAATAGTCCTATTAGAGTATCTTAAATAACCTATTCCTCCCTAGGTAACCTAATATAGGGGAGTTATAAACTTATTAAAGGATAATAATAGTAAGGGGTTCCTACGTAAGGAGCTAAAGTCTCTCCTAAAACTAAAGAGTACCTTATACACTTAGAGAACAGTCTATAATCTAGGTTTATACTATATTTACCTCTTTAGGGAACTTCCAGGCCCTATCTTAGATAGCCTAGAGTCGGTATATATAGTATTTGTCCTTAAGAACTCCCTTATTCTAGAGGGATATAAGTAAGCTATCTATAAAAATGTTACTCCCCTTAGGTAGGCAAGATGTTCCTAGTGACTCTAAGGTAGTAGAAATGTCTAATTAGATAGTAGGAAGAAGTTATATAATATACTATATATCTTTAGGGAAGTCTTATTTATAATAGGATAAGGCGTTAAGGTAAGATACTTATAATCTAGGATAGTATTAGAGCTTAAAGTTAAAGTAAGAAAGTATCTTAGCCTATTAAGCTTGTCGTTTGCTAATTAGATAGGGCCAGGTAAAATATTCGAGGTTCTTATAGTTAATTAGGATTTAGAAAGGGGCTATAACACTATAAAGCTCTACCGACTAAGCCTTTAAGTAGGAGATAATTATAAATAATTCCTTATTATAGATTATATAATTCCTTTTAGCTAGGGTTAACTTTATAGAATAATAGGCTATAGGATATAGAACCTTATCTTCTCCCTATTAAGAAAGGCATCTACTAAAGGCTATCCTAGAATAGTCTGCCTCGAGAACTGTCTCCCTCTTAGGGTCCTATTATACTAGGATTAGCTCTAAGATAAAGGCTATCTTAAGGGCTTCGAAGGCCTCTTATTCCTCCTTTCCCTACCAAAACGGGGTATTCTTACAGATTAACCATATTAGGGGTATAGTCATCTCAGAGAAGTTAGGGATAAAGTCGCGGTAGAAGTTAGCGAACCCTAAGAAACTCTATACTCCTCGAACTTTCTATAGCACCTCCTAGTTATAGATAGTAGCGAGCTTCTTAGGGTTAGGACAGACTTAGGCACTAGCCTTAATAATATAGCTAAGGTATTTGACTTCTTTTATAGTAAATATATACTTCTTAAGGTTAAGAGCTAACCCTATTACTTATAATCTCTAGAGAACTTCCCTAACTCGTTTTATATAGTCCTTTCTACTTCTTACTATATATATTAAGATATTATTAAGGTATATTATTATAAAGTCTCTAAGTATTAGGCTAAGGGCATTATTAATATATTACTAGAAAGTTATAGGTATACCTACTAATCTAAAGAGGTAGACTAGCTACTTAAAGAGTCTAAACTAGGTTCAAAATACTATTAAATACTTATCTCCCTCTACGATCTAGATATAGTAGAAGGCTGCCCTAATATCGAGCTTTATAAACTACCAAGCCCTAGCTAAAGAGTAGAGAGTCTCCTTAATTAGTAGAAGTAGATATCGATCCTACTTTATAATCTTATTTAGGGCCTAGTAGTCTATATAGAATCTCTATCCCCTATCTACCTTCTTTACCAAAAGGATAGGGGCAGTAGCTAAAGAGGAACTCGCCCGAATCTATCCCTTATCTAATAGATTAACGACCTATTTCTAGACCTCTAATAGGTAATCTCGTAGCATATTATAGAGGGGTCCCTAAGGGAGTTTAGGAATCTTCCTATTAGGACCCTCTTTTAACTTGATATAGTAGTTGGTAATGCTATAGTAAGGAGGTAAACTGCTAGCCTTCTCCTTGTCGAAGAGGTTAGCAAAGTTATAAAGCTCTTCTAGTAGAGTTGCCTCTAGTTTTAAGCGGCTACTCCCCTTTTCTCTTATACCCCTGTCGAGTTTATACCTCGATTCTAGGATGGTTATCATTTCCTAGATACTTATAACTAGGAAGGTATTGGAGGTCTTCCTTTTCCGTGTTCTCTAGACTAGGCCTACGAAAACTATACCTATAATTTAAGAGATTCCTATCTTTTTAATCTATAAGGAGACTTCCTAGATAAATAGTCCTAGCTATACCCTAATCTCGAGGATACCGGTACTTATATCTAGTTTAATCTCCTAATATTCTATCTATAGAAGGCCTAATATAATATCCTATACTAGTCTAGAAACTATATAGAATATAGCCTAACTCTCCTATCTATTAATATCTATTATAATATAGACTATCTAAGTAATCTTCTAATTAGGATATACCCCTATTATAGTACTAAAGGTATAAGGGGTTAATAAACTAATTTGCTTAAATCTAAGCTTCTAGTATATCCTTTTACTAATAATACTATAGCTAGAATATCTACTATCTACTTAGGCATTTATAAAGCTAGTAGAGTTAAGGAAGACTAGAATAAGAAAAGGGGGTCTATCTATTCTCCTACTAATCTTTACAAACTCGCTTTCCTAGTAGTTATAGTCTTTTAGCCCCCTTGTAAGACTTTACTTAGGGGCTATTCTTTTCCCTACTCTCTATCTTCCTCGTTAGACTAATCGCTTTCCTCTCTTTTTTCCTTAGCCTCTAGGGTATAAATATCGGCCCTTAGCTAGTTCTACTATACTAGTCTTCTAGCGGGGGTATATTTATACTTAGTAATAAAGTGACCCTTCTATCTATACCAAATATATACTCTAGCTACCTATTATACTACTTATACCTCCTAGCTAACCTATTTTGCCCTTAGGGTATCTCCTCTATATCCCCTTGGTTAGTCCTTACTAGGACTCTTCTTCTATAGGTTAGTCTATACTAAGTTAATACCTATTATTAGTATATCCCTATCTATATCCTTCTCTCTCTATAGCTCGAATATTGCCTATTATCTTTATATCTACTAGTATCTCTTACCTAGGCAGAGGGCCTTAAGGTCTATTATAATTTTATAATATCTCTTTACTACTACTATATAGTTATCTTAGGGAATTCCTTATCTAATAGCTATATACTTAAGCCTTAGGGAGAGATATTACTATAGTTTAATTAGATATATCTTATCATTCTAAAGAAGACTACCTACCTTTAAGAGTTTCGCCTTAAACTAAATAATAAAGGTAGAGAACGGCTTATTATCTCTCTATTATAAGAACTCGAGCTCCGATAGGGCGACTATCTTCTTATAGAGGTTAGAAAAGACACTCTTAAGGTATTAGAGGAACTAGGCTAGGTTATACCTAGTCTTTAGGCCTATAGATTCGTAATAAGCTATAACCTAAGTCTAAACCTATTATATTAGGTTTCCCTAGATAAAAACCTATTAGTTATAGTTAGAACTAATAAAGTCTCTATTTACTATAAGGATATATTCTATTATACTCTTCTAGGCTATAAAAAGTTCCTTCTTGCTATCGAAAGGTTCCCCGGTTAGGAGTCGTTTCCTTTGAGGCCGCTATCTCTCTAGGGATATCCCGACCGAGTCAGGGGTTGGTGTAGGTTGAGTCCGAGACGCCTAGAGAGAGTCGATTATAGCGTTCTACTATGCTACCGTCACTTAGAGGGAGTATACGAGTTCCTATAACTCTGCCAAGCTCGAAGGCGTATATACTCTAGATTCTGTTATAACTAAGTCATTAGTCATTTGTTTAGGAGGGTTGCTATTAAAAGAAGGTAGTTAAAATGTAATATACTAGCCTTATAGCAACTATAGATAAGCATATAATATTTTATTTAACTACCTTAAGGGAAGAAAGAGGAGAAAGTAAGTATAGGTGCTAAAAGGGGTTCTATTTCCTAATATAGGGGGTATATATATGCTCCGGTTAGGGCCTAGTTAGGTATTAGGTTAGAGCCTAACCGGGTCCTAAGCGCGTGCCCTACGAACGCCCTACGAACGTATGTAGGTCTAGTCCGAAACCAGGTATAGCCTGTTATCGATTAGCCTAGGTAGAGCCTGGGCCTGTGATAATCCCTCTAGATAGATAGTAAACTTGCCTAATCTTAATATCTTATTGCTTCTCCTACTACCGCTAGTAATATTATTATATTAGGGCAAGAATAGCCTCTTAGCCTACTACTAGATATACTAATCTCTTAACGCTTATATTTGCCCTTTTTAGTTTCCTAATAGATTTGCTATATATGCCTTTATATATATATCCTTGCTCCTCTATTACGAACATTACTATCTATTATTCTTAAGGTCTGGTAGTCTAGTTTAGACCTAGAGCTAAGCTCCTCCCTAATTAAGCCCCTAAAAATATAAACTAGTACTAGCCTCTCCTAGTAATAATTATATACCCCTAAGACTAAACCTCTATCTAGTCAGATAAAGAGAAGTATTAGCTTAAAGTGTCTAGTATATCTAGGTACTTGTAGATATAGTAGATAAGTCTAGCTTCCTAGATAGCGGTCGCGATAGATATAGGGACGGTGATAACGATACCCCTCTAGGCAGATATAAAAGAGTCTACCTATATAGAAAAAGATATCTAAACTTATAAGTAAAAGAAGAATTTTATTATCGTGTAAATAATGCTATAATAGTAGCCTATTACTATTATTGTTAATCTATTCTGTAAAAATTGTCTGCTGTCCTTGTTGTCCCTAGTACCTTTTAGATAGGTACCCCCTATTTATATCTAGTGTATATATAACTTGTTTGGAACCGGAAAAACGAATCTATAACCTGTGCCCCTCTGGTTATACTAAGAGGTTTCTACCCTAGTTTAATATTAGCCCTTAGCTAGTTCTATTATATTAGTCTTCTAATAAAGGTATATTTATACTTAGTAATAAAATAACCTTTCTATCTATACTAGATATATACTCTAGCTACTTATTATATTATATATAGGACAGAGGTTTTTATCTGGCCTATTAGGCACGGTTTCCTTTGTATATAACTAGAGAGGCTCCGGTATACTTATTAGCATAGCGGTATAGGACTAATAATAATATTATATTATATATACCTCCTAGCTAACCTATTTTACCTATAGAGTATCTCTTCTATATCCTTTTAATTAGTCCTTATTAGGACCCTTCTTCTATAGGTTAGTTTATACTAAGTTAATATTAATTATTAGTATATCCCTATCTATATCCTTCTCTCTTTATAGCTTAGACATTACCTATTATCTTTATATCTATTAGTATTTATTACCTAGGTAGAGAGCCTTAAGGTCTATTACAATTTTATAGTATCTCTTTATTATTACTACATAATTATCCTAGAGAATTCCCTATCTAATAGCTATATACTTAAGTCTTAGAGAGAGGTATTATTATAATTTAATTAGGTATATCTTATTATTCTAAAGGAGACTACCTACCTTCGAGAGTTTTACCTTAAATTAGATAATAAAGGTAGAGAATAGCTTATTATCTCTTTATTATAAGAACTTAAGCTCCGATAGGGCTATTATCTTCTTATAAGGGTTAGAAAAGACACTCTTAAGGTATTAGAGAAACTAAGCCAGGTTATATCTAATCTTTAGGCCTATAGATTCGTAGTATACTATAACCTAGGTCTAAACCTATTATATTAGGTTTCCCTAGATAAAAACCTACTAATTATAGTTAGAACTAATAAAGTCCTTATCTACTATAAGGATATATTTTATTATACTCTTCTAAGCTATAAAAAGTTCCTTCTTACTATTAAAAGGTTCCCTAGTTAGGAGGCGCTTCCTTTAAAGCTACTATCTTTCTAGGGATATCCTAACTAAGTCAGGGGTTAGTATAGGTTAAGTCTAAGATACCTAGAAGGAGTCAATTATAGTATTCTACTATATTACTATCGCTTAGAGGGAGTAGATAAGTTCCTATAACTCTATTAAGCTCGAGGGTATATATATCCTAGATTCTATTATAACTAAGTTGCTAATCGTTTACTTAGGAGGGTTACTATTAAAAGAAGGTAGTTAAAATGTAATATACTAGCCTTATAGTAACTATAGATAAGTATATAATATTCTATTTAATTACCTTAAGGAAAGGAAGAAGAGAAAGTAAGTATAGGGGCCAAAGGGGGTTCTACTTCTTATATAGGAGGTGTATATATGCTCCGGTTAGGGCCTGGTTAGGTACCGGGTTAGGGCCTAACCGGGTCCTAAGCGCGTACCCCACGAACGCCCTACGAATGTATATAGGTCTGGTCTGAAACTAGGTATAGCCTGTTATTAACTAGCCTAGGTAGAGCCTAGGCCTATAATAATAACCTATCTAAGATATAGTAATTTATAGTTACTAAGTTATAATAAAAAATATAGGTAGCTAGGAAATATAGTAGGGACTTAAGAGTTTTAACTACTTATTATATTAAGTTACTATTATAAAGGTTAATAAATACTATTTTTAGTTAGCTAGATTACTAGGTATTTTAGAGTATAAAGGCTCTCTTATTATACTTTTATCTCTAGAGTAATATTAATATAAACTATATAGGCCTTGTTCCTATAATTAGTTATATATATTAGAATATCTCTTTAAACGTTTAATTAGGTAGGTATTCTTCTAGATCTTTACCAATTTTTCCTTCCTATTAAAGTACTATAATTTAACCTATAATATAACCCTAAATATATAGGACACGACCTGTCACCGTTCTCCCCCTTTCTATTTAACCTCTTATCTTTTAAAGGAAGCCTATTTCGCCAAACGCTAGTTGTGGCACAGGAAGATGGTAGTTAGCGAGCACGTCTGAACTGTATAGGGGTACTGTAACGTACCTAAGTTAGGGAACGCACCAGGGCCGGTCCCACCTTTCCTTTGCCCCTAGCCCCTGCAGCCCTGCAGCTGGTCTTATCGAACCGAGTCCAGGCCCCTGAGCAACGACCCACTACAATGCCAAGGAGGCACAGTATCATGTTATACTGTTGCCCGTCTTCTCGCAAGTACGCATCTCCTGTGAAGTTAGGCCAGCCTACATCATTTCTTTAATTTAATCCCGCGCGGCCGAACACGATGACCAACCTCGCTATCTACGCCACAACTACTTTGTAATGCAATGTAGACTCGGCTTTTGGTCATCCTGCATGTAATGTATCTACGTATGCACGTACATATGTAATTACCGTCCCACTCTACCGCAAAATTGCCTGCCTTCCAGTCGTGCCACTTTCCCATGATATGGGGCAGTGGCTGGTGGCTTGTTGTTCGCGGGGGGGCCGCGGGGGGGGGGGGGGGGAAGGGGTATCCTAGTGGGCCTTTGACTTCGCTGACTTGGCACGATGGGCATATCTTGCCGTGATGATGTGATGGCAGATGTCCAGGGACTCTTTCAATAATAATACAAGTCTTCCAGAGCATTTGCTCAAGCATTATTTGATGGGGGAATACAAAAGCCGATTGTTGCAGATGACCAAGCGATTGAGGACTGGAGGTTACGGAGGGAAGAGAAACGACAGTCCGAAGTCCTTCGCTGGTGTCTGTGCCTAAAGCGTCTACGCTATCTGTGGCCGGTGGGAAAGCAAACGCTACGAGGAGCGCTCAGCAGCGTTGATAGATTAGGTAGTTCATGGGTATTAGCGTCTTTTGTACTTGTAGTGTAGAGGGCCAACACGATGCCGAGACTTGGCCGGCATGACACCCCCCCTCCCCCCACAAAATGAGTGACTTAGGCAAGGAGCACTACCGCCCATCCGATGACAGCAGTCAACACCACGCTGCCGGTCAAACCCAACGCAGCCGCCCCGCTGCTCGGCCCATCCTCCTCAGTCTTGTCGCAAAGGCCCGTGCCGTTCAGAGCTGCCTGAGGGACATACACTTTCGGCTCGCCCTTGTTCATGTACATGGTGACATTGCCCGAGATGTCCGCCGTGTTGGTCTTGCAAGTCAAGACCTCGACAACTTTCTCATTCTTCTGAAAACCGCCAACACTTATTTGGTAACTTCCGCCTTGGCTGCTCTTGTTGTTGATGCAAAACACCACCTGGCTGCCGTCCGGGCCCTTTCGCAGACAGAGGTGGTTCACATCGGCCCAGAGCGTCTCCGAGGGCGTCAAGACATAATCCGACGACAACTTGATGGCATTGTTGCGCACTTTGTTTAGTGTCGCCGTGAGGACGTAGAGAGGCGATTCCTTGTTGTACTCGGATGACCAGAGGGGCTCACGGTTGAAGGGGGTGCCGTTGCCCTTGAAGTGCTGTTCCTGGCCCTGGTAGACTGCGAGCAATCAGCCGCACTGCCGATAAGACGAGTTCTAAATGGGCATAGTTACCTGTGGGAATGCCATCGTTGAGGAGAATGTACGTCATGCCATTCTTGGCGAGCGCCATGTCGTCGTTGCGGTTGGCGAACCGGGGCATGTCGTGGTTCTCGAGGAAACTTCCTAGAGCAGCGGTGTCGTTGCAGCTGGAAGCCGCTTCATTGCGCATCTCGGCAACATCAGCCATAGATCCACCGTTGAAAGCCTCGTTGAGCTGGTAGTACTCGAGGTAGTTGGGCATGCCCGGGAGCAAGCCGAGGGACTGATAGCGGCACATGTCCTCGGGCACCCCGGTGAGAACCTCGCCGAAAGCGAAGACGCCAGACGCCTCGACAAATCCGGGGAGGAACCCGTCGTTAACATGCTTCGCAGCGTCGATACGGATGCCGTCGATCGAGTAGTTGGCGACAAGCTCCTTAACCCACCTGCCCAGCTCATCCGACACCGGCTTAGTCTCGGTGGCCAGATCGGCCAGGGCAACGCCGTACGGGTACAACCAGCAGTTCTGATAGTCGGTCGCGTTCTCCCACTGGGTCACGTTGCAGTAAGGGTGGAAGTACTTCTTATCGTTAAACGGATTGAACTTGGAATAGTCGATCTTGGGCGGGACGACGTTGTCGAAAGCCTGGGCCATGTTGTTGACCACAACGTCAACCATGAGCAGCATGTCACGCTTGTGGAGCTCGGCCACCAGGTCCTCAAAATCCTGTTTCGTACCAAAACGATCGTTCAGGGCGTAGTTGTCGACCGACCAATAGCCATGGTACGCGTCGCCGACGGAGGTATGCTCCTCTATGTTCTTCACGATGGGGCTGATCTGGATGGCGGTAAAGCCCATGTCTGCCTCGCGCGATTCCGGTTAGGCTGCCAACAAGCTCCTTGGATGGGAGGTAGTCATTCACGACATGCTCACCCTGAATGTAGTCCAGTTTGTTCAGGAGGCCCTTCCAGGTGCCGCCGCAGAACCGTGAGACATCGCAGGACGCATCCGTGGAACCGTCAGTGCGAGCAAACCGGTCAATCATGACCTGATAGATGGATCGGGACTTCCATTCGGTTATGTTGGCTGCTGAACCCAAGCCGGCGAAGGCCAGCGCCGCGGCCACCGCGGTACTGATGATGGATGTCCGCATGTTCGCAGCGACTAAACACTAGTATAAAACGCAAGCCCGTTTCCGGCTGCGCGCGGGGGGTACTCGAGTAGATAACGTTCCTACTTCTAAGCCGGTCCAAAGACCTTCGGAAGGACCGGTCTTATGGGCTGTCGATCGTCCCAAGGAGTGACTGTGGTCGGATGCTCACAACAGGTCTTCTCGCGTACCCTGCTGCATCAACAAATTACGCAGCACGGCAGCAAGAGACGACATAAACAGACTAGAACGAGTGTAAGTGAAGTGCTAAGGAGATGACGTTGAAACGAGTGTAACCAAAGGTCGAACGTAAGGGTCGAGGTGCTTGCTGCAGGAGAGACGTTAGTTCGTTTCCCGCAAGCTAAGGGAGAGAATGCAGGGCAGACACCAACCGGTTGGAATAGCGCCAGTGATGGTAACTAAAGGCCTGGGTGTCCATCCTGCCGCACCAGTGTACTGTACGGCCCAAGGGGGAACACGCGGGCCGGGGGCCACTGCGTGTGACCCGCGGCTCGGTATCAAAACGCTCCTGAAGGGATTTCCCTGTTGAGATAACAGCGGTTTTTTTTCTCCTCTCTTAGGCGTATACTCCGAACAGTGTCGAACCACCCACTCATGCACGAAGCCACTCATGTTATTGGCGTATCCGTACGGAGTACAGTCCTTCGTAAACGATGGCTGAAGCGTGCCATCGCAAAGGCGGAAGTGGAGACCAGGTACTGCTCGTTCAACCTGCCCGGGGATGCCGGACCACTCTGAGTCGCGTTTGCGGTGTGTGCTCCGGCCATGTATCTAACCATCCTTGTCAGTCTGAAGCCTGGATCGGTTTGGAATCGGACAGAGAACAGCCCGAGGTCGAGAATACGAAAGAGAACGTGCTAGGGTGCAGTTTTCGAAAAAGGGAACACAACCCAGGCCTCGGTAAAGCGTTGGCATGGCCGCAGCCAGTGTTAACAAGTGCTCAGGCCTACTGTGCAGGAGGATTGCCATCGGAGGTCACACTCGGCGTTTTCGAGGCAACGACTTGTAGCAGGTTGTCAGCTCTCTATCTTCGAATCCCGGGTCCTCGGTAGGGTAAGGGCTCTTTCTACGGGAGACCCACTTAACGTTATCGCGTGGGCATTGTGGGGCTTTCAGCGCTTCCGAAAAAAATCTGGCCAATGTGGGGCCATTTCAACGCACTGCATTGCACCACCCACAGGCACAACGGGCAAACGACAGACCACGAAAAAATTATGCCCCTTCCTTGACAACAACGAGGACCTGGCAACCCCGGTCTCGGCGTGAATTTGAGAGATTCCCGACGACGTATCCGACCAGCGAAGATGGGATAACTAATGGCTGACAGGATCGAAGTTGAGCTTCCCCCACCTTGCAAGGGACCAAGCGCCGTCACCCATGATGTTGTGGGAATCGCTCGGGAGATGGGCAGCAATCATTGTTAGCGATCAACGATCGCGCCGTTCCTGACCGAAGCCGATCGACCATTTCGCGTTCGCTGTCGGAATGCAACTTTCTCAGCCCGGGTGCTTGGGTACCTGAAGGGGAGCCTCGTATCGAGCAGAGCCCCATCCTAAAGTGGAGCCATGTCAACGCGAAACGGACTCCGGATCCGTACATTCCCTTACAAGTACACAGTACGCTACCGATGATGTCCCGCAATGGGGAACATGCGGCGAAAGAAGGAGAGCCCCTCCCCACCTCAAACGCAGGTTTTGCTCGACCCTGAGTAGCCAACAAGTGCTGCCGGGTAGGTCGGATTTACTCCCGCGCTCAAACGCACTTGGTTTCGACGTGATCCCTGCCAGACTTCCTGGAACGAAAGGACTGGTTTACTTCCCGGGCGACGTACATTACACAGTACACGGCACACTACGCTGAGCGCGGCATAGTAGAGCCGCTTGTGGCAAACGGTGATGGATAACTACATGGGGAGGCAGTAGGACGAGAGCTCAAGGAACGCCTTGGCCACGAACCCCACTCCCAGGAAGAGCGTTTCTGCCGGCTTCCGGCTGTGCTGAATCTCATTGGGAACAGGAGCGCATCGTACCCAGCTGGCGCACCGCCCGGAGAATGGACCGATACCAATTCGGCCAAGAGATACACCATGCTGACATGCTCCGCCATGGGCTCTCTCCTTCTGTGACCCGAGCGGGTCGAGAACCTCCTGGATGGACCTCCGCCCTTGATACCTCCAGGCTCCCAGTTCAGAATCTCGTTTATCTGCTCCCTCCTGGACGGGCAAGTGCCCGTGCTGGAGTTTTGGAACAAGGGGCTTTCTCTCGTTGGATGCCAGCTCCTTTCGAACCTGAGGTGTACCTTTTTCCTCATCCACCTCATGGCATCGCCTCTCTTTTGCTCCTTCGTGTTACGCTTTGCAGTGTAGTGTGTCGTTGTCTGTCGTTTGTATCTTCTGTTGTCTCTCGTTTGCTTCGTCGTATTATCTATCACCCTCCATGACAGACGGGCGACAGTGACGATGACTCGTCCCTCCGTCCTCACTGGCACGCTCCTTCTCACGGTTCTTTCCCTTCCGACTTTCGTTTCCGGCCGCAAGTTCGACGCCAGCCTGATAGACTACAATCTTAATAGAAACCGGTCAGCCACAAGCCCTTACGACTACTGGGGATCGCGTCAGGATGATGAACCCGACTTCAAGTATGCTCCGTCTCCGGAAAACTGGCGGATGCCATTCTATACTATCTTCCTGGATCGTTTTGTCAATGGCGACCCATCAAACGATGACATCTATTCCACTCCTTACGAAACCGACATGATGAGCACCCAGCTCCGGTTCGGCGGCGATCTCGAAGGCCTCAGAGATTCGCTAGACTATATCACTGGCATGGGAATCAAGGTACCGGGCACCGTTGAGGTCCCTCGATACCACAGGTAGCTTGTTCTGACGGGAAAGTAGGGTCTGTACATCGCAGGTTCTCCTTTCGTCAACCTTCCGTGGGGTGCAGACTCGTACTCGGTATGTCTTTAAGAACAACAACACATCGAATTCCTCTCCGTGCTGACGGCGAGATCTAGCCCATCGACCTGACCACGCTCGATAAGCACTTCGGCACCATCAAGACATGGCAACAGGTCATTGACGAAATCCATGCCCGCGGCATGTGGGTCGTGATGGACAACACTATGGCTACGTAAATATGCAATGTGCTGCTTCTCTCGCGGCCGGCGGGACGGCTAACCCTAGGACAGGTTGGGCGACCTGATCGGGTTCGAGGGCTACCTGAACGAAAGCACCCCGTTCCGTACCGAAGAACATAAAGTTCTCTGGAAGGATCCGGAAAGGCGCTACTACGATTTCGATATCGGCAACGAGTACAACGAGACGTGCAACTATCCCCAGTTCTGGCTGGAGGACGGGACTCGAATTGACCCGCCAGGGCTCAAAGGTTGCTATGACAGCGATTTCGACCAGTATGGCGATATCGAGGCCTTCGGCGTGTACCCCGACTGGCAGCGCCAACTCGCCAAATTCGCATCCGTCCAAGACCGCCTCCGCGAATGGGAGCCTTCGGTAGCTGCTCGCCTCCAACGCTTCTCGTGCATGGCCATCCGGATGTTGGATGTCGACGGTTTCCGTATTGACAAGGCCGTTCAAGTCACTGTTGACGCGCAGGCCGCGTTCAGTTCTGCGATGCGCAAATGTGCGAGTGAGGTTGGCAAGAAGAACTTTGTCATCTTTGGAGAAATTACCAGCGGCAACGACCTTGGATCCATCTATCTCGGGCGCGGCCGGGAACCCAAGGCGGCAAAGGAACTGGAGAAACCCGACAATGCCATCGCCCTTCAACCATCCAGTTCCGACTCCTCTCGTTTCTTCATCCGCGAGGCCGGGAACAGCGCGCTCGATGCCGGCGCCTTCCACTACTCGATATACCGCTTCTTGACCCGCTTCCTCGGCTTGAGCGGCAATCTTGAGGCTGGATACGACTTGCCGTTGGATTGGGTGGACGCCTGGAACCATATGGTCATCACCAACGACTTTTTCAACCCTAACAACAACAAGTTCGACCCGCGCCATCTGTACGGTGTGACCAACCAGGATGTTTTTCGCTGGCCCGCCATCAAACTTGGGGTCGAGCGCATGCTCCTGGGCTATTTCGTCACCACCCTCCTCATGCCCGGCGCCCCGCTGGTATATTACGGCGAGGAGCAAGCACTGTATGCGTTGGACGGAACCGCTTCCAACTACGTTTATGGTCGGCAAGCGTTCGCCCCGTCCCCGGCGTGGCAAGCTCACGGGTGTTTCCAGCTTACGATCGGCCAGTATATCGGCTGGCCCATTGAACAAGGGCGCCATGGGTGCACAGATCCCGGTGTCTCCCGCGATCATCGGGATCCATCAGCGCCTCTTCGCAACATCTTCCGGCACATGTTTGCTCTCCGCGACTCTTTTCCAGTGCTTGAGCATGGCTGGTTTCTCCAGACGCTCTCCAAGCGCACCGAATTCATCACGCTCAATGGCAGTACAACCCCGACAGAGTTCGGCATCTGGAGCGTGGTTCGCGACATGTATCACCCGCTACAGAACGAGACCGAAACGCCAGTGTGGCTGGTATACCACAACCGTGAAAAGTCTACTTCGTACACATTTGCATGCGACGACGTGAATGACGCCTTCGTCTCGCCTTTCGACGAGGGTACCGAAGTCAAGGACCTCTTCAGCAACGGGAAGTCCATTCGACTAGAGGCTTCTCCGCGGAAAAACAACTTCACGGGAACTGGCAAGAGCGCCGGTTGTCTCTCCAGCATTGACCTCGAGCCCTTTGAGTTCCGGGCATACGTGCCGGCCGGGGAATGGGTGGCACCGGGCCCCATGATTACGAAGTTCGCACCTGGTCATGATGTGTCTCTCGATTCGACGGATGCAAATGGCGAGATCGACGGCATTGTCATCGAGTATAACGTTGAGATGGATTGCGATTCCTTCAGGGATGCTATGACCGCGGTGGTCACCACGGACGGCGCGCACAACGCTACCAAGCTCACCTTCCAGTCGCCGAAATGCAGCAGTATCACGCCGGAGAAACGGTTTGGCTACACAGGAGAGATTCAGTCTAGCTGGAGGTTGGAGACGAGCTTGAGGAACGTGCCAGATGGCGTCATCCAGATCACCATCGACAAAGCTCTCACCAAGGGCGGCGTTTCCACGAACACCACCGACCGTTTTCTCATTCGCTTCGGCAGAATCAACAACCCCGTAGTCTTCCCGTCTCTGGCCAACTATTCGCGAACATTGCTGGCTGGCGAAGAAGGGGATAATGTGTACATCCAGCACAGCGCCCCTGGCGCCACTCATTGGCGGTACAGCACGAACTGGGCGTCAAGTTGGAGCGAATGGTTCCCATACGACTCCTCGGATACGAGGCCTGTGGTTCCCAAGTTGAAGTGGGATGGAACGGACCTGCAGAAATGGACGGGTACGCATATCCAGGTCCAGTACTACAGTAAGCCGCTCGGTTCCTCGGCCTTCATCCAACACGCCGATAGCAACGACGTTCAGTGGGAGAGATCACTCCCCCATATTCGAATCCATGGCCCGTATAACAAATGGGGATACGATTCCGGTTTGCCTGGATCCATGGACCTCATCCATCACCACACCTGGTCTTTGCACTTCATGTACGAGTGGCCAGCCAACTTTCAGCTCAACGTCTGGGGCATCAATCCGGACAAGCAGCCCGACGTCACCGCCATTTTCGGAGATATCGACGGAGACGGGGTGGTCGATCGTCTGCCTCCCAGCAGTCTAGCGAAGAACGTCATCAACATTACGAAACCGCCACCCATGCCGGCGCTCGCTTACAAGCTCGTTTTCGACGATTCGGCCTTCAAGTTCAGGTATGAGCCTGCAGGCAATATGGGCCTCCAGATCGTGATTTTCGTCTTGCTCGCCGTCCTGCCAGTCATCTTCGCCGTGCTAGCCGGGTGGATTTATGTTCGCAGCTTCTACCAAGTCAAGGTCAATAAGTCGGGTTTCACTCGCAAGGGATGGATGCCCCTGGGGCTCAGCAGCATCTCCATGCTTGACCTCAAATCATTCGGCAAAGGCAGCGTCGAAATGAAAGCCATGACTCCGCCGCCGGCCCAGAGCGCCGCCGCCGCCCCTGTTGGTGCCACCGGCAGCCGCCGCACCGTGCTCATCGCTACCATGGAGTACAACATTGACGACTTCGGTATCAAGATCAAGATTGGTGGCCTAGGCGTCATGGCCCAGCTGATGGGAAGCGCGCTCTCTCATGTCGACCTCATCTGGGTTGTTCCCATGGTGGGCGATGTTGACTACCCGACTGACCGCATGACCCGGGCAGAATCCATGTTCGTGAACGTCATGGGGCAGCCCTACGAGATAGAGGTCTACTACTACACGACCAAAAACATCACCTACGTCCTCCTCGATGCCCCGATCTTTCGCAAGCAGACCAAGGCGAACCCGTACATCGCTCGCATGGACGACATCGAGAGCGCCATTCTGTACTCCGCATGGAACAGCTGCATCGCCGAGACGATCCGTCGGTTCCCGGTCGATATTTATCATATCAACGACTATCACGGTGCTGCCGCTCCACTTTATCTCCTCCCGCGGACCATTCCCTGCTGTCTCTCTCTTCACAACGCCGAATTCCAAGGTCTGTGGCCGATGCGAACGCCGGAAGAGCAGAAAGAGGTCTGTGACGTCTTCAACCTGTCGCCGGAAATAGTCAAGGAATACGTACAATACGGCTCAGTCTTCAACTTGCTCCACGCCGGTGCCAGTTACCTCCGAATCCATCAGCGGGGCTTCGGCGCAGTGGGCGTGTCCAAGAAGTACGGTGACCGCTCCCTTGCACGGTACCCAATCTTCTGGAGCTTGAAGAACATCGGCCAGCTCCCGAACCCCGACCCGTCTGACACGGCCGAATGGGATCCTACCAAGGACGTCTCGAAGCAATCCAAGGACATTGAGATCGACCATGCTTTTGAGGAGAAGAGGGCCGACCTCAGACGTCAGGCACAAGAATGGGCCGGCCTGGAAGTTGACCCTACCGCAGAGTTGTTTGTTTTCGTCGGTCGCTGGAGTTTGCAGAAGGGCGTGGATCTCATCGCCGACATCTTCCCCAGCATTCTGGAGAAGTACCCCAAGACGCAGCTCATTTGCGTCGGCCCGGTTATCGATCTCTACGGTCGGTTTGCGGCCCTGAAGCTCCAAAAGCTGATGGAGAAGTACCCCAAGCGCGTGTTTAGCAAGCCCGAGTTCACCCAGTTGCCGCCGTATGTCTTCAGCGGCGCAGAGTTCGCTCTCATTCCTTCGCGGGACGAACCTTTCGGTCTGGTCGCTGTTGAGTTCGGTCGCAAGGGCGCGCTGGGCGTTGGCGCACGCGTTGGAGGCCTCGGCCAGATGCCCGGCTTCTGGTACACTGTTGAGTCCATGACGCCGTCCCATCTGCTGCAGCAGTTCAAGCAGGCCATTGTGTCAGCTTTGGAATGCAAGCCTTCCAAGCGCGCCCTCATGCGCGCCTGGAGCGCCAAGCAACGCTTCCCTGTCGCGCAATGGGTCAAGCAGCTGGATGAACTGTACAGCGAGTCTATCCGGATCCACCACAAAGAAGCGAGAAAGAAGAAGCTCGAGGCACTCAGTCCTAGCAGCCCAAATCCGTCGCGGCCGCCGTCCCGGCTGTCATCCCGGCCCCCTTCCCCAACGAGCACGGCCACGTACGTTGACCATGGGTCCTCTGTACTTAGCCCAGGGCCAGAGACACATCTTATGCCACCACACTCGTCCGCCTTGCCGGCACCAAGGGCAATGTTGAGCCCAGACCTACCAAGTCCCTCGGCTCCGTGGGTAGCAGGCACGGCTCCCAATTCGCCCCGTGATTCCGCCGCAAGCTCCATTGCAGGAAGCATCTACGGGAATGCCACGGCAAGGGAAAGCACCATGAGTGTCGACAGCTTCGGTGTTCGGGCACAAAAGGATGGCATGGACTCGCCCACTTTGACTCCCAACTTCGGGCTGGCCCCCCCTCGAGCCACTTTCGGACAGAGCAACCGCAACAGCAGTCTTCTCAGTCTCCCCGACGTCGTCGGCGATAGACACGACCTGAAGCTGCAGCAGGTTGACCAATTCTTTAACGACTCCAATGGCGAGTACTATGCCATGTTTGAGGAGATGCTGGAGTCTCTGACCGCGTCCAACTCGGCCAACGAGCTGTGCATCGAGGCGTTCATCAAGAAGAGCGAGAAAGAATGGTTCGCCAGATACCGGGATGCCAAGCTGGGCAGGCACTCCAGGATCGGAAGCCCAGCGAACAGTAGGCCGGCGTCAAGACAAGGCTCAGGGAGGAACGAGTCTGTTGTCAGCCGCGGCCGCCAACGCCACCGGAGCATAACGCCGAGCAGCCTCGCCAGGTCCGCCTTCGATGTCTCGCCCCCGCCGAACGACGTAGACGACGAGTTCCTGCTGGGCGACGGCTACCAACCCCCAACCGGATTGAAGAAGTAAGTCCCGAGCCTCGAGGATGGGCTCTCTAGTCTTGTTGTCGTTGCGTAAACGTGCTGACCATGGATCAGGATCCTCTCCATCCGTCTTGGCGACTGGCCGCTCTACTCCTTCCTCCTCGCTCTTTGTCAAATCATCTCGGTCAGCTCGTATCAAATCGTCCTCCTCACGGGCGAGACAACCCAAACACCGGAGAAGCTCTACATGGTCGCGGCCACGTACATAGGAACCTCGCTGCTCTGGTGGGCGATGGAGCGGAACTTCAAGTCCGTCTACCCTCTGTCTCTACCGTGGTTCTTCTTCGGCTTCGCCTTCCTGCTGATCGGCATCGCGCCCTTCATCCCCGACTGGCGCGTAGCCAACAAGATCGAGGACGCTGCCACCTGCTTCTACGCCGCCGGTGCCAGCAGCGGTGCGCTGTCGTTTGCCCTAAACTTTGGCGACGAAGGTATGGCTCCCTTGCCCCGATCCCGCCTGCCTCCTTCCCCTTTCTTCTCCCCTCCCCCCCCCCCCCCCCGTGTATGCAGGCAGATGCTGACAGGTGAAACAAGGCGGTGCGCCCACCAAGCAATGGATCACGCGCGCTCTGGTCGTTTCGGGCTTCGCCCAGGTCTACAGCATCGGTCTCTGGTACTGGGGCTCCATAGTAGCCGACACAGACCCGACGGCGACCGTCTTTGTCGGCACCTCCAAGGTACCGCAGGCAGTCGTCGTAGGCGTGCCCATTTGCCTCCTGTGCTGGGCCATCGGCGTCGTGCTCTACCTCGGGCTGCCCGACTTCTACCGCCAGACCCCCGCCACCATCCCGGGCTTCTACATTTCGCTGTATCGCCGCAAGGTCGTGCCGTGGTTCTTCGTCATGATCATCCTGCAGAACTACTGGCTCTCGGCGCCCTACGGCCGCAGCTGGCAGTTCCTGTTCAACACGCAGCACGTTCCCGGCTGGGGCATCTTCCTCCTCGCGCTTGGCTTCTACTGTGGGCTGTGGGCGCTGGTGCTGTACGCATTCTCGTACTTCTCGGATGAGCACACCTGGCTGTTGCCCATCTTCGCCATCGGCCTGTGCGCCCCGCGCTGGGCCCAGGAATTCTGGGGCACCAGCGGCCTCGGCTGGTACCTGCCGTGGGCCGGCGGCCCCGTGGGGTCGACGATCCTGTCGAGGTGCCTCTGGCTGTGGCTAGGTCTGCTAGACAACATCCAGGGCGTCGGAATCGGCATGCTGTTGCTGGCTACGCTGACCCGGCATCACGTGTTGACCGTCTTGATCGGGGCGCAGGTGGTGGGAAGCGTGTTCACTATGCTGGCGCGCGCGACAAGTCCGAATGCTCTCTCGCCGAACACGACGTTCCCGGATTTCTCTCAGGGTGTCATGCCGGGGATTGCGAGCCCGTTCTTCTGGGTTTGCTTGATCTTCCAGCTGATCATCCCCATCGGCTTCTTCAAATTCTTCCGGAAGGAGCAGGTTTCCAAGCCTTAATTAGTCCTCGTTTGGGTGGCGTCCTGGGGCGGTTGGTTGACTTGATAGACTGTTTAGCGCTTGTATGTACGTACATATATAGAGACGATGGTATATTAGGTAGCAAGCACGTCTTGGCGTCTTTGAACGGAATATATATACAACTTAATGATTGGTTCTATAATTATACCTCCATCTCTCCCCTTGATTGCCATTACCGGCCAGTGAGGGTATGTATGGATGACATTGAGCTATTGATTTGTGCCCACAGAGAAAAGGATTAATCGGCTGGCACAGTACACACAAGTACACGTAACAAACCTAACAACTTCAGACTAGCAGCTAGAAGGTTGCAATATTTCAAGATTCCTAGGACTTCGGATTATGTTGGTTTGAGCCTCATCCATGTGTTCAAGAGGCATCTTTGAGCCAGTATGACACTACGACTACGTATGTATGTGCTGTACAATATTAATTACAGGTTGTAATAATTATTGACCGGAAAACGGACCCGTACCAAGGAGAGGATTTGAGTGAGACTGCTATTGACTAGCGGCGGAACTCATCATCCTCTCTCCCGAATTCGTCTCGGGAAGATGGGCAAATAGCTCGCAGCTTTCCCTTTAAGAGGGTTCTGGGCCCGGTACCGCAATAAAGGTAGCATTTTACCCGGCCGCACATTCCACAATCCTACTCCCAGGCTAAGTTTGTACCAGTTCCTCATATCACTGCCAAGATGGATAACAGATACGAAAATAGACATGGCGGGTCGTGCCTGTTCTTGGTTCGCCACTGTGTCCGAGTTGTCAGTCAGCACGCCCGTTCGCCTTAAGATGGCTCGTGTTGTTTTGCCCCCTCAAGAAATGTGTCACTTGGCCTGATAACTTCCTCGTTTTGTGGGAGATGGGATCTATTGGCTTGCGGCTGTGAGAGACAATAAAGATGCGCATTCGTCACGCCCTTGTCGGGATCGCTAGACTCTGCTGTCTCCTCGGGACTGCCTCGGGGGCCCAAATCAGTAGTAGGGACATGTTCTCGAGGCGGGTTGTCCCGCCGTCGCACACCCTTCACGAGAGACACGAGGCAGGCAACATTGAAGGATGGGTCAAGAGAGGACTCGCAGATGCCGAGTCCACCGTTCCGGTCAGGATCGGGCTGAAGCAGTCCAACGTGGACGCTGCGCATGACTTGCTGATGGACATGTAAGTCTGAACAGGGGACACCAAATGGCGTGATGGTGCACTTACATGAACATGATTAGCTCCGACCCACGTTCCCCAAACTACGGCAAACACCTCTCGAGGAGCGAAGTCGAAGATCTGTTCGCACCTCGGGAACGCTCGGTTGCCCAGGTCAAACGCTGGCTGGCCTCGGCAGGGGTTGATGAAGGAAGGATCTCGCAATCGGCCAACAAGCAGGTGAGCGAAAGTTGTTTACCGCCATATACTAATTATGGCCGGGAGTTTTGAGTGGGGAAGAAACACAAAGCAACGAGCTAAAGTAGCATGTCCGCGGCTGCCGGTACAGTGGATTCAGTTCGATGCTCCTGTCTACGAGCTCGAGAAATTGCTCCTCACAAGGTACCACATGTTCGAAAACCTCGAGACGGGTGTGCAGAACATTGCTTGTTCCGAGTAAGGCAAACCGCCCGTTCTCTCCCACCCACCCTTGAGCTAAGCAGGACCAACTGAATGGCCAGGTACCATGTTCCGCGCGAGGTGTCGCATCACATCGACTACATCACTCCTGGCATCAAGCTCATGGCCGGTGGGCGTGAGGAAAAAATGGTCAGGTGGAGGAAGGTGGACCGGCGTTCTCTCGTAGCGGGTCTGGCCAGCCAGGGCAGAGAGGGAGCCCATGGAATGGGTCATGGAGGAGGAGGAAGGGGAGGAGGAAGTAAGGAGAAGGACAAGGCGGGATTGCCGGACGATCCCGTCGTCGACGACAGCCCTTTCCGGGTGACCGGACCGTGCAGCGCCGAGATCACACCCAACTGTATTCGGGGTACGTTCATAAATCATTTCTCTGTTTTCTTGTTTGGATGTTTGGTACAGTTGTTGACCAACCAGGATAGCTCAATATCAACTCCCCAACGGTACACGAGCCGCGAGAGGCAACGAGCTCGGCATCTTCCAGGGACTGGGTCAGCATTACAGCCAGGAAGATCTCGACAACTACTGGAAATACGTTGCCCCGTGAGTGTTTCCCCTTTGCTTTCGACGCCTCGGCACGGCGGTAAGGTTGGTGATTGACCCAAAGCAGTTGGGTCCCCCGCGGTACGCACCCAGAACTCCGGTCAATCAACGGCGCCCTCGGCCCGGCCAACGACACACTCAGGGCCGGAGAGGAAGCGGATCTCGACTTCCAGATTGCCATTCCCCTGATATGGCCTCAGAGGACGGTCCTCTTCCAGACGGACGACGAGTGGTATCAGCAAGACCAGCAGCGCGCCGATACCAAGTACCCGGGCTTCTTTAACAGTACGTGCCATCAACTCTCTGTGTACTAAATGAGACAGGAGAGTGAAAGAACGAAGAGGCGGGAAGAGAAAACAAACAAAAAACAAAAGAAAAAGAAAAAGAAAAGGAAAAGGAAAAGGAAAAGGAAAAGAAACAAGAGAGTAAGAAAGCATGTATAATTATAACACTGACGTGGCCCAGCCTTCTTTGACGCGATCGACGGGTCCTACTGCCACATGACGGCATTCAACATGACGGGCAACTGCGTGACGGCGGAGTGCCGGGACCCGGAGTACCCGAACGCGAACGCGACGCCGGGGCAGGGCGGATACGCGGGGGCGCTGATGTGCGGGCGGCACCGGCCGACGAGCGTCGTGTCGGTCAGCTACAGCGGGACGGAGGACTCGTGGCCGGCCAGCTACACGCGGCGGCAGTGCCTCGAGGTGCTCAAGCTGGCCCTGCAGGGCGTCACCGTCGTCGAGTCGTCGGGCGACTTCGGCGTCGGCGGCCGCCGCTTCGACCCCCGCGGCGGCTGCCTCGGCCCGGACCGCGCCGTCTTCAGCCCCCGCGTCATGGCCAACTGCCCGTACGTGCTCAGCGTCGGGGCCACCGCGCTGGTCGAGCCCGAGCAGCAGCAGCAGCAGCAGCAGCATGCCGTCCGGGCCGGGACCGGCACCGGCACCGGCACCGGCACCGGCAACGGCAAGGAGCCGAGGCTGGTCGAGGTGGCGGCCCGGACGTTCGCCTCGGGCGGCGGCTTCTCCAACATCTTCGGGCGGCCCAAGTGGCAGGACAGGCACGTGAGGGAGTATCTGCGCAAGGCCAACCTGTCCGAGCTCGGGTACGACAACGCGGCCGGGGTCAGCTTCGACAGCCTGCGGCCGCCCCCGGCCAGCGGCAAGCTGTTCAACAGGCTCGGCAGGGGCTATCCCGACGTGGCCGCCGCCGGCCAGAACTTCCGCGTCGTCCTCAGGGGCTACCCGAACCGCATGCACGGCACCTCGGCTGCCGCGCCGGTCTGGGCCTCCATACTGACCCTCATCAATGAGGAGCGGCGGGCGGTGGGCAAGGGCCCCGTCGGCTTTGTGCACCAGGTCCTCGTGAGTCCCTAAACCTGCCCCTGCCCCTGCCCCCTTTTCTTTTTTCTTTTTTTCTCTTTTCTTTTTTTTT